>NC_136712.1:18506607-18582925 GCF_947650265.1 Symphodus melops
GAAACGTGAGACTGGGGGGGCGCTGGTGTTAGCGGGGGCTGTTCTTCTGGCCTTTCGGTCAGAGTACAGATTTGAAAAGGCTCTTCATGCAGAACATAAACGTACAGAATTTGGCACAGATGACATCGGACGTTAAGACAGGATGACAAGAGGACAAACATATACGCGTTCATTTTACAAACACGACTGAAAAAGGTGATTTTTGCTTCCGTTTGTGAAGAAAAGCAGCCGATTTTTCAGGCATCATTTTAGACGTTTGCTCTCTGATCCAGCCTCCGGAACCGGCGGTTTTATTGCTGCATCACATGAAGAGCTCGTCTGTGTTGCGTCTATTCAAAAAAAGCTTTGTGCAGAAACAGATTTAGGGTCGTGCAGCCGGCGCTCTGCAGTGTACAATCAGGTCCTCATTTTTCATCTCACTCGACGGTTGTTTTACTTTGTTTTCATTCAAAGCAGACGGACTTCTCTCGGGGGGCACGTGACAGTCGGGGTGAAGGAACATCTGTGGGGTTGACAGGGGCATTCTGGGAGGAGAACTGGAAGCTAACGCTGGAAAAACAGACGATTGGAGGAAAGAGCTGCGAGTGGTGGCTGCGGCGTGGCACGTAACAGCCACACAAGACCAAAGCACTGCATGTAAACGCGCGTGTGTGTGTGTGTGTGTTTGATGTGCCAGATCAGCGGGTCATTAGCCGCTCTCTGAGGAGCAGGAAACCAAATCTTTTCATGGCTGCTGTAAGTCATTTAACCGTGTGGAGCTGCCAGGGCCTTTAAACCTGTCTGCTGCGTGCGTTAGAAACGAGGTCAAACGGACGACCCGTCTACCACTCCCGTGTGTGTGTGTGTGTGTGTGTGTGTGTGTGTGTGTGTGTGTGTGTGTGTGTGTTTGTACAGGGAGAGTGTGGGAGAGATCAGATCAGATAAACATTTAGCTCATTAGATCCCACAGCGTCCATCTTTATCAGCAGAGCGCCGTCCTGCAATGTGATGAATCATGGAGGTAAACTGGGGCAGGTCACCTCGTGGTACCTGTGTGTTTTGCTAATTGTCATAATGCTAGTGTAAGGTAGCTGAGGTCTGAGGAGGACGATCAGCTCAACACGACTTCACACGACTTTTGCAGAAAAGTCCCCTTCAAAAAACTCCACCCAACTTTATTTACAAAACCCTCCACGCACAAAAAGTCCATCCAAAGTGCTGAACAGTGCCGAAAAATAAAACATCAGAAAGTAACACAAGAACAACAACCTGGCAACGTAGATCCCTGAGGCCGACGGTTTATTAAAAGAGTCAAGGAGAAGAAATGTGTTTTAAGTTGAGTTTTAAAAACACCAACAGATAAAGAGAGACGGATGTTTGGAGAGATTACCCAAAAGAGGAAGCCAGGGACTTAAGACCAGAGTGCTCCAAGAGTGAGACCAATCAAGACCAAGACCATAAATATCAGTGATCGTCGTCTCGTGTGCCGGGGCGTGTCGCTCACTTCGACCCGGGACACGGGGAAGGTCGCAGCCGTAACCGAGGGAAAAAAGGGAAAGTCCTGTCAATAACAGCTATGACGACAAACATTAACTGATCTGTGGTGGTCTGGACTGGTCTTCATTTTAAATCCAGACTGAGGCCAAGACCAGACCGGGTACAGTGGTTTTGATTCAGAGACCAGACCTTGAAAAAGTAACCTGATTACAAGTACGACAACAAAAGTGTTTGGTTTTTACATGGAGCTGCTCTGGTGCAAGAACAAGACCAGATCTACCTGATGACATAATATCAATCAATCTCATGGATGGATTATTAGGTATTAGGTGTGTGTTGGAAATGTTCTCTCCATCCCGACCGCCAGGCATCGCTCTACGTCCCCGTCAGCTGGAGGTCCACCGCTACAACTCACTTCTGTCCCACCGCCAGAGAACCAAGTCCAGTCTGAAAGGTTCATGCTGCCTCTAAACCTGCAGGGACCGGGTCCAAAAACCCCACACACACATGCGAGCACACGAGCCGACACAGTAGCTTCAAAATGTACACACACACACACACACACACACACACACCATCCTGTGATTACAGCTCCACAGGCTGCCAGAGCGAGCCGTACGCCAGCCATTGTTCAGCGCTGCATGTCTGTCACAGCTCCAAGCTGCACTGATTGAGGACCTGAGGGAGGACATGGTGGGGGCGGCGGGGGCGCACTACAGTGTGCTCCATGAGAGAGAGAGAAGAATGTTGTTCGAGCCAAAGGTCTGAGGTTTGGTCGGCGTCCTAGACAATCATTCTGCGACAGAGACACGTGTGCTTGAAAGGAAAAGACCAACAACAGTCTGAAGAGGTTCACTTTGGTTTCAAGTCTTCAGAGGATCCTTCAGTCTCCGAGCTGCCAAGAGAACAAAAAAAAAAAAGCTTTCATCCAAAACCTCCCATAGTTTGACACGCATGGTTTCTGACAAGTTTTTGGGTTCTGCCGGTCTCTTCACGTAGGGATAAAAGTCAGGAAGCAAGCGGCTGCTCGAGGCGAGCATGAGTCTGTAATGACACACGTGTACCGCCTGGGGATTGTGGGTAACTGCGGGTTCAGAGAAGCCGATGTTTTCACCTCAAACATCCCGACTGACGCAGGGACCCACACGGAGCGGACCACAAGTCACTTTGTGTACTACCAGAATCTGTTGTACCTGCAGTCCCTCCGCTTCTTTTAGCTCCACTTTTACAAGCTCCTGTTTGGCAGTTTTCAGCACGATGGATTCACATGTTCCCATTGTTAGTGTAGAAGTCTTTCTCATGACTGAGACATCATCTGCATACAAAGACAGACAGATGTTTGACTTTATTGTGCAAGTCAAAAAACAACCAACAGCTCTCTTAATATCAGAGAATCAAGTTTATTTCTAATGGGACCATTTGATGCATTGTACCAGAGTTAGCTTCGAGCTAATTAGCGTGCAGGCCTGCTTGACATCGACTGTGAATATTTACATAGGAAGCTCGAGTGACGTCGTCTCCTCCTGCAGGGGGCGCTGGAGTCCCAATCTGACGACGAGCTGAGGCGGGATTAAGCCTTCGTTACATGGCGCCTACCTGTCATGTCAGCTACGTGCCTAACTGTGATATCGTTCATGAAATCAAACCATCCACCCCCCCCGATCAGCGTGCGCTCATCAGGACAATAACTAAAAACTGCAGGCTGTAAACATGTTCATGTCTGCTGTCTGCTGTGCTGCTGCAGCCAGCCTCTAGTGGACACTCCAGGAACTGCAGGGTTTGTTTTTTTGCACTTTTTTCAACACCAGAAGTTGCCGAATCAGCAAGGTTTTTTTGTTCTTGCGTTTTTTTGAAACCAGCGCTCACTTACCCGTCACCGTACACCAGCCAGACTAAGTTAGAAACTGTCACACATGTCGGGAGCAGCCAGAGAGCAGGAGATTCAGGGCCGATGTCCAGAAACAGAGTTTTCTTTTTGCGGCGGCAGCTATGATTTATTTTACATTCAAATGTAGTCCAGTGTTGTCAACGCTCAGATCCTCAGTGCAAAGACTCTCCCTCACCAACCAATCAAAATCAAGAAGGGGCGGGACTTTTGATGTCAACTTTGCCATCAGTAACAGATGAGCAGAAACTCGTGACTCATCCTTTTGTGGAAACGGTTTCCAGAGCTGCTGCACGCCCCAGGACACGAGGCCTTCACATTGTTTTGATGTTTTCCTGAAGTTTCCTTCAATAAAAGAAAACATTAAGCACACGAGGCTCCTCGAACAGACCTTACAGTCACTTCGGAGGAAAGGGAAAGCCAACTTTTATAACCAGGGTATTTGCAAGCACCATTTAGGAGCACTCTGAAATTGAGGTCACGAGCGCTGCCAGCACAAAAAAAAAAAAAAAAAAGCCGTTAGTGGACACAGACACTAATCTCAGAGTGTGCCCGGTGTTTTGTCTACACGTTGTTAATCCGACTCAAACTGCCAATAAAAAGAGAAACTGGGACAAAACTTTGATGCAACTTTATTAAGTTGGCAGATTCTTGCAAAACCATAAACGTTACGTGTCTATCTGGTGCATCTCTAACGTTGCGACAGTGCTGAGAAGTAAATCTTACAAAAAGCTGGGTCAACGTGTCACAGTTTTATACCGCCAAGATGAAGCTGCACGCCAAAGTAAATTTGCCTGACCAATCAGGGGGGTTAAATCAGTGCAGAAAGCCTCCAGCTCCTCTAAAGGACACAAATCAGCCACGACTATAAAAGTCTGGATTTTTCCTGCACTGACCTCGACAGCTTCTGCAGCCAAAGTGTGCGTCGTTATGGCCTTACAGCCTCGTCTGGACTTCAGCTCCTTGTGCTTTAACCTACAAACAGAAAGCTCTGCTCTCTGAGCTCCCTGTGAAGGAGGCCATTGTTTCCCAGCAGGTATGTTGGCAGGTCGCAATCAGAGCAACGACGTCGAATGGTTCCTCAGCGGCTCACAAAGGGAGGCTTCAGTGCGAGGAGTCGGGCTCCCTGCTTGGTTTACAGCATCCAATGGGAGTCAAAAGAGTGAAGCAAGAGACGGGAGATATCAGGGGTGGTATGGAGTAATGAAGCTTATCAGATAAAGATGTCCTCTCTGCCTGCCAGCTCATTACACAAGTGGCACGACCAGATAGGAAAAAAACTAAAACCCCCCCGACAGACTCATTCCCTGTTTGTTTGCCAAAAACTTTGTAAAGATAAAAAGATGCCTCCAGAGACAAGAAGTCACTGTCAGATGATTTGTTAACCATTAACACATATCTGCCATCTTAAATCGAGCTGACGTTTTTGAACCCTTCCTGTTTTTTTGAAGGGAATGTGTGGATATTCTCACAGTATGCATCAGACGGAGATTTTTTTAGTTCAAGCTGCTCAGTTGCTGTGAATCCAAAAAACATTTTACCTCCACGACCCGGAAATGTGCGATACATTTAACTTCATACGGTCCGTTATACCAAGCATGCAAGCTTCTCTGAAACCCAGAGGCCCCGATGCACCAGGCGTACGTGGAGGAAAAAACACAGGAAGAACAATTCTCTGAACTTTTTACACAACTTTATCGGTAACATGACGAGTCCATGAAAGACGAGAGAGGCTCTGACCCGTGAGAGCACAGCACGCTCTGCAGGCTGAAGACACGAGCGAGAGACAAAGACAAAGATGGAGCAAAAGATGAACGCCGAGACGGGAAACGTTTGACGAGTTCTGGTTTTTTTTCCGGGTGTCATCCAACCCGCTCCGTCCGTCGGTGAGATCACGATACGACTTTGAGTGTGACACAGTGACCATCGCAAACAGACCAGAAGCTCGTTACGCTTACGTTACACAAAACGTACACGGATCTAGATCTAGAGCACCGGGCCAGTTTCCTGCTTTTGCATTTCCTGCACGACTTCCATCTACCTACTGTTGCCATGGTTACAAACCACAATAATCTCCGGTTTTGTAAAGTCTTCATTGTGCTCGTAGAAACCCAGTTGAACTGAACGACTTTGAACTGCCATTGCTGCTGTAAGTGCAGCAAAAAAAAAGAAAAGAAAAAAAGATCATGTTTAAGATCATGTATGTGTGCGTGTCTGTTTTTATTTTTTTATACATATGAGAAATCGTACCAAAGTCAACAGAAGCAAAACAAACCTCTTCATAGTAATCCGAGCGGCGATAACTGTGAGCAGACAGTAAGACACGTTTTAAAACAGAGTCATCATCACTCTGATCGTCACGCTGGAGCTCGTCCAGTCGAACACACACAGAAGCTCTTCTTCTGCTGCATCCTGTTATTATCCCTCAGCCGTGTTTGGCAGGTGTGACTGCTTCGTGTTAAGGCTAAATCACACGTAATTGCCCATCATTATAACTCTGTGTGATTCCCCGGTGGGAGGGTTAAATCTGGGACGGCAACCTGTAATGCACTCCTGCAGGCTAAATGGGGGCAGCAGTGCTGAGAATACCCGAACGCCCCCCCCCCCCCCCCTGCCCGCCCCACAAATGAAAGGTCATGACCCCTGATGAGTGAACAAAGACAACAGGGAGGGTGAGGGAGTCCATGTGTGCAGTTGGTCAGAGAGTCAGGGGGCAAAGGTCACCTGGACCTGCAGAGAAGGCAACCGATCTACTGAGAGCGCAGGACGCACACACTTCCTGCACAGCACGGCACGTGAGCGAGTCCCAGAGAGTTAAATCAGGTTAGAGGTGCCAAACACACGTCGGACTGCAACAAAGGAGAGGGACGGAGAGAGCAAAACAAGTCGGAGTGTGAGGATCTGGAAAACTTCACAGCGAGACAGGAGCGCAACACAGCGCTGTGCGCGGAGCTGGCTGTGTGTAAACATGTCCCACGCTGCAGGATGGATGGATGCGAACAGAGCGTACCCACAAAGAGCCCGACGCTTTATCAGTCATGATGCATTCAAGTGCTTCAGTTACCCCCAGAGACATGTTATAGACTTCATACACTCTGACCTAACAAAGCACTTATTCTTCAGCGCGGTGCTTTTACCTTCCAAGCGTTGAATAAAAGCTAAAACAAAGATGGACGACACAAACACGCTCTCAGTGATCGAAACGATGACGATGGTTTTGATGCTGACTAGATCGACTGTCGAGGTCGTGCTTTGCTCCAGGTCACTTCCTGTCAGCGCCCGTGTGTCAGATCAGACCTAAAGCTGTTTGTTTGAACTTTGTGGCGTCGTTTCCTGCTCTCTCCGTGTCGCTCCGCCTCTCTCATGTTCGTCCCTTTGGATAAAAGCATCTGCTCAACCAATGGGAGGACTGGAGACAAATAAAGCCAAAAGAACAATAAGCCTGTTTTTTGGGGTCAGAGTGAGTGCAGTAGGTCGACACACACTTCCTCAGGTGGGTCCCGTCCACACCGGAGCAGACCCTCGCTTGTTTTCCTGGTTTTACGTTTCCTCTGCTCTGATGACTCGGGGGAACACGCTGAGCAGATCATCACGTTCGACACGAAGAAGCTTTGGAGCATGAAGTTGGTACAACGTGCAAACATGCAGGTTGCTTTGCTGTTCACTGGGAGTCCGTGTGTTGGGTTTGATGTGAAACTGAGCAGACGACTGGGCTGCTGTTGGAGTGGAGCTGCTGGCACACAGACTGCATGTGGTGCAGAGTCAACATGAGCACTGAAGAGAGATCACGCACACACAGGTTCAGGTCGATCGTTTCCTGCACAGCATTTATAACTCATCTACACACACACACACACACACACACACACACACACACACACACACACACACACACACACACACACACACACACACACACACACACACACACACACACACACACACACACACACACACACACACACACACACACACACACACACACACACACACACACACACACACACACACACACACACACACACACACACACACACACACACACACACACACACACACACACACACACACACACACACACACACACACACACACACACACACACACACACACACACACACACACACACACACACACACACACACACACACACACTGCGGTCTTTGATTGGCTTGAACTTCATTATCGTAGCAGAAATAAGAAACTGAAGCCAAATGTGTTTTAATTTGAAACTCTAAATCTGCTCCTTCCTCCTCGTCTGTCTGCAGAACATGAACGTGGGATTGTTCATGTCCTGGATGACATTTAATTCAAATCCATGATGTATGTTTGAACTGTGTTTCTGCTTAAGTAGCTCCTGGCAGGGCGCTTAGCTTCATTCTGTCAGACAGTATTTTCAAACTCGGGGAGGAAGGGAGTAATGCAAAGCATGAACGGTCCAAGGTTGGAGAGAAAGACTCTCTGGATGAGAAGCGTCATCATCTCTGAGACGTATGTGCTGAGCTTCAACATGTGGGATTCTTGGCAGTGAGGACGGACAAAGGAGTCAGAGCATCAGTCAGCCGAACGCGGGCTACTTTCAGGACGGCGTGCAGCGAGTGAAGAAGACGAGTGAAGGCCAGCCAGACCTGGAAACAGCTGAAACATGCAATCAAAGAAAAATCTGTGGAGAAGTAGGTCGAGGAGAAAGCTTATAGAGCGCCGTCGTGAGAAGTCGACTCACTTCAGCGCTTCCTCAGGAAACGCAGGAAGGGAGGGCGTGCACGTCGACCTCGTGCTCCCGCCGCTAGATGAAGTGCTAATTGAGTCCCGTGCTGGATGACTTTCAAAAATAGGCCATCGCTTGTTTTAAAAACCTCCATCAAAGGTTTCCTGATCACATGGTGTGTGTGTGTGTGTGTGTGTGTGTGTGTGTGTGTGTGTGTGTGTGTGTGTGTAGGTTATACAACAGCTCCATAGGTGCAGGAGCCAGGAGGGTTTTTAGAGAGGCTTAGTGAAAACCCGCTGACAGAGCGTTTCCTAAAGCTCGGCGCTGAACTACTTTCAAATGTGTCTCTCTTCTCCTGCGTCAGCGCTCTCAGCACACGAGGTCGCACGCCGCTGCACGGCTCAAACGCCTTGTGAATGAAAAGATTGATCACTGAAAGGCAACACGGGAATCAAGATACTGTTATTATTCCCTTTGTGCCGACTGGGTCAGATATTTGAGATGGTTGATTTGTTTGATAGATCCAGAGGAGGGCACAGCACGCTTCACGCTGCGCTGACTCAGCATCTTTAGCTCACAGGTTAAAGCTGATGAAGAGTCGCACGCCCGACTCAAACTGCTGCTTCGACGTCTTCGTGTGCAGCGTCGCCTTCAATCTGAACGTCTCGGAGGCGTAATGTGGGGACAAAGCGATTTCAACCAATCGGGGATGAGCAGCACAGTGTGACAGCTTTCAGTTGCAGCTAACGCTACCTTATGCAGCGGCCCTTTGACGCAACAACCGGTGTTTCCACGGCAACGGAAAGCGTGTCAGGTCTGTCGAGGAGGCCGCCACTTCAAAGACACTTCAAACTATAAAATAAAGGATTTCTCTGGCTTTAAGAGCCGTTTGAGGTCGTTTGAGTGCGCAACAGAAAAACACAACTTCAGTTCAGTTTTTTTAACTAATTCAGAAATTTAAGTGTGAAAATTCGACATATTACAGCTTTAAAGGGGAAAATCATAACTAAACTTTTCATTCTTTTCCAGGTCAGACGTGCAAACGGAGGAGACATATTGCGTTGGAGGTTTGATGTCAACATGGCAGCGTGTCTGCCGCTCCACGTGCAGACGCAGAAACATGTGGTCATGTAGGTCGGGGTCACCGGAGAGCAGGAAGGCGGTTAGATGTACCTCTGTGTTTGACAGCAAGCCTCATTTACGGTTTACAGAGTTTTCACTCGAGCTTCTTGTGTTACAGGCTCTGGAGGATTTGAGAGAGCTCATCTCTCTCCTCCCGGCTTTGTTTACAGCAGGATCATCTGTTTGCAGACGGATCCTGCTCGACCCGGCCTGTTAGAAGAACTTCATGGCTGCTGCCTGGGTGGCTTTATGTTGGACTGCATGCCTCGACTACGTGGCTGTTCGTTCAGCGTGACCAGAGAGGCCCACTCTCGGGCGAGCTGCAGAGAGAGAGAGAGGGGCGGGGGTCATATTTCAGAAAAAAAAACAAAAAAAACAAAAACAAAAACGAAGTTACACCTCAGTTTTCTTCTTCCTCTCTCGGAGCTACACGAGCAGCCCTCTCCTCTCGATCCCGTGCCTGCGTGTTGTCTTTTGACCCACTTCCACAGAAAAAACAAAGGTGGGCTCGGCTGTGTCAACATCACAGGCAGCAGCAGCAGTATGGTTGTCGGGCCGCGCTGAGATGGAAAGAATGAGCAGAAACAGATAAAAGCAGGGATCTGGTGTCAGAGCCATTAGCGGCGGCTCTTTGAACGCAGCCTGAATCACGGTTCACTCAACTGCTGACCTTCAACAAAAACTGTGAGCAATCTGTCGGGCCACTTTAGAGCCCCGACTGTTTTCTCTTCATTAGTCTAGACAGATGATTATCCACACGGATAATAAACACAGAGGCTCACGTGTGTGTAATGTGTCGTGGGATGGAACTGCAACACTTTACAAAGACGGACACAGAGAGCATTGAGGATCCGGTTCAGATGCTCGTGTGTTGGCGTTTCCACTTTCATAAAACCAGAGAAACAAATCGCTATGTCCTACTTCTTTGCTATCCTTCTGTTGGGTTGCCAAGCGTCCCGCTCCGACTGTAAAGGGCGGAGCTAGACACGCTGCATTCCGTTGATTGGTCTCAAGAAATCATCACTTCCTGTGTGACAGTGGTTATAAAGGACACATCCAAAACAGGCCTGTTGGTTTCAGGAGTAACTCCAAGACGTCTAGCCCCGCCCCATGGACGACCTCAGAGGTCGAGACCTCTGCTGGACCGCCTCCATCTTTACCGTTAGTTAACTGTGTCACGTTCTTCTTCTTCGTTGGATTTATTGGCAGGCTGCACTGTGTCGGGGGGGGGGGGGGGGTTATTTTCCTGGTTGGCTTTGTTTGCGTGTTGCCGTATCCCGCTCTATGTGTGGTTGGATGTGCAGCGCGGAACATCCTGGAAGATTACTGAACAAGTCCGTCATGATGTTTTCATTCTTAAGCCCCGCCGTCTGAGAGACGGTGACGGATGGTCTTGACATTTCTGCGCAGACATTCATCACCCCCACAGAGAGAATCCAAAGGACCTGATGCTGTTTGACGCCTTTAAAGATGTTTCATTAATATCAGTTTGTGATTTCTGGTTGCCTCATTGATAAGAAAACACATTAAATGATAATCAAACAAAAGAGATTTTTATCTCCTTTTTAAAATCCTGACAGCTGATTTTAGATCAAGCTGATTCTTTCATCATGAGCGCCTCGATGAAGTCTGGGAAACCCTGAGCAGCAGCTCCCGTGATGTTCTTGTTTAAGTGTAAATAAAGGATCACATGTTTTCTAAGAACGGCGGAGACTTGATGTTTTTCTTCCCTCTTGATGAGCGCTCTGTGGATATGTTCACTTCCCTGACATCGACAAAGTGCTCTCTGTTTGAACGCAGGGCAACCACTTCTCTTCCCCTCCCTTCATCTGTCCCGTCTGTTTTCCTGAGGATCGAGGGGGGCTCGCACTGCAGAGCTCCTCTGGATTAGTAAAGAATGCCGCTTCATAAGGGGGGCTTTTAATGCCCTTTTCATTTCCAGAGCGCTCAGCTTCTATCAATAGCAGTCGTGCTGTGAACCAAACAAACTTACAGGGGCTTATCCCTGCAGTGGCACGCTACTGTATGTACAGCCCCACACTGTAAACGCCTCGGGCTAAAACGTTTTCTACACACATACCGACACACTCGATGAGGAGAACAACAGCTACCGATCAGGATTCTACGTTATCGTAGAAAGGGGGAGGAGTCTATGAAAACGATGCAAAGCAATAATAATAATAAAAATAAAAAAACCTCCTGCAAAGAAAAGTAGACACGTGTGCAGAGTGAGGGGACTGCATGTTGAAGAGCGTCCGAGCAGATGGGGGTTCGGTGTCTTGCACAAAGGCACTTTGCAGACTTGGTCCACTCAGGGACTTGAACTTGCAACCCTTCCAGTTCCCAAACAGAGTCACTGAGCTACTTACTAACTCTGCATCACTTTTTCTACGTGTAAGTGTGATGGCATTTCTTTATCTTTTTTCTTGCAGCCTGAAGGTTTGTCTCACATGTTTCTGTTCAAATAAAACATTCAGAGATGTCGCTGAACAAAAACATGACGGAGTCTGTGATCGACTGTCAGGAGTCCTCGAACTTCAAACTAATCTGACATTCAGGTGAAGACAGACAAAACTTTTATTCCTCTTATTTCCTCTATTCAAAAGTGAAGCTGTTGCTGAAAATGCTTTACACCTGCATTCTTTCCGATGGCCAGTAGGGGGCAGCTTGATGGAATAAAACTGTACAAGAAAATGACCAAACTTCTCGTTTAGATGTAGACCATATTACTGTTCAACCAATCATAACGCATAAAGCTATGACATCATAGCAGTCTCTACTAAGTCAAAAGTAAAAGTGGAAGCACATCAAAGTATAGACTCATCATTAAGATGAGTGTCTGCAAGTGTGTCATTGTTGAATGACTTTGCACTCGTCACGTGTGTTTACGTTTATTTAAAGATCTTTACCTCAGCTCAGTGACTCACCGCGACGACTTTCTTACTCTGTGTGCGTGCCTCTGTTTGGCCCCGCCCCCTGTCCCTGTGAGTGATGTCAGTGCAGGTGTTTCCCGCCCCCCTCCGTTAGTCAAACTGCAACACACCTGCCGTGACCGACTCACTGTTCCTCTGAGTCAGTGAGACTGCAGGTCACAACACGTCAGACAGTCTGAACGTGAAAGTGACGGCCTGACGGGTATTCTCAGTGTGGAGGGTTCTTCTTATTTAAATGACAAACACAGACTACTGCCACCTGCTGGTACGGAGGACTATCTCCTCTCATGCATCAGCAGAACATACCAGCGGAACTTTTCAGGGTTCGAGTGCAGCTTCTGTTCTCAAGTTCAGCCAGCATGTATTGTGTTGCAGTCTTTTGTTTTCTGGCATAGCATCGCAGGGCGCATGGCGTCGTGCAGCGTGGCGTAGTGCAGCATGGCGTCGTGCAGCGTGGCGTCGTGCAGCATGGCGTCTTGCAGCATGGTGTTGTGCAGCACGGTGTTGTGCAGCATGGCGTTGTGCAGCATGGCGTCTTGCAGCATGGTGTTGTGCAGCATGGTGTTGTGCAGCACGGTGTTGTGCAGCGTGGCGTCGTGCAGCATGGCGTCTTGCAGCATGGTGTTGTGCAGCATGGTGTTGTGCAGCATGGTGTTGTGCAGCGTGGCGTTGTGCAGCGTGGCGTTGTGCAGCGTGGCGTTGTGCAGCGTGGTGTTGTGCAGCGTGGCGTTGTGCAGCATGGCGTTGTGCAGCATGGTGTTGTGCAGCATGGCGTTGTGCAGCATGGTGTTGTGCAGCATGGCGTTGTGCAGCATGGTGTTGTGCAGCATGGTATCGTGCAGCACGGTGTTGTGCAGCATGGTATCGTGCAGCACGGTGTTGTGCAGCATGGCGTTGTGCAGCGTGGCGTCGAGAAACGTTGCATGGCCTCACATCGCAGAGCGTGAAGTGGTGACGCGCTGTCCTGCGTTTTGTTGCACGGTGAAAACACTGCGTGTCATTGCATGGCTTTGCTTGGCATGTTGGAACTTCACTTGGCTGTGTTGCATAATGGGCGTGGCCTAACGCTTTGCTTTGTTGCACTGTGCAGTGTCGCGTTACGTGTCGTGTCCATGTGGTGGTTTAAGGTCAGCTTTATGTTGCATGGTTTACAGTGAACCTCTGTGGAGCGATTTGAGATTTACTGTGTTGCATCCATCGTTTCATTTTTGTGTTTTCATGTTTTTAGTTCTTTAGTCGATAAACACGTTTTTGCACGTTTCGTTGTTGCATAATGAAAGTTCGATGTGCTCAGCTCGCACAGATATCTTATCCAAACTGAAGTTGTTGTTTTCAGTCAGCTCAAATGAAAGTAGGCCGACAGATTCAGAGTTCTAAAACAAAGTCAAAGGAACAATAGATTTCTAGAAAAGCAAACCTTTCAACATGTTGTTGTTCTCACGGTGGCTCGATACCGACTCATTCAATAAGGTGCTCGCTGCAGCGTCTGTGGCGTCCATCAAACTCTTCTCTTTACTGGGTTTTAAGAGAAGGACATACTTTGATAAATGTGGAAACAAAAATAAATGTGTGTTTTTAACTTTTCGGACATGAAGCTCTGCATCAGTTAGCAGGCTTTGTTTTGCTCTCTGTTGGCTCTGCTGCTGTAAAAGCTGTTAGCCTTTGGCCCAGTGAGATAAGAAGCACTCAGGTCGGTTTCTCCTCCGTCACCGAAACCTCGTACTCCTCCTCCACTTCAGGTAAAAAAAACACACTGCAGGGACTGTGAGAATCTGCTTCTGTGTGTTCACAGTTCCACTTAGTGAAGACAGGCGAGACGTGGCGTAGGTGGCCAGGTTGAAGGCGTGCGCCCTCGTGTTCAGAGCCTGTAGTCCTCCGGGGTTTCAGGTCCGGCATGGGGCGTCTTTCATGTAGTCCTCCGGGGTTTCAGGTCCGGCATGGGGCGTCTTTCACGCATGTCTCCGATGAATCAGGGACAGAGAAGACCAAAACAACAACAACAACAACAACCACGGAGTGAAGAGTCGGGGGAGGAAAGAGGCGATCGATATTAAAGCTTCCGTCCAGTTTTACAAACCCAGAAGGACATTTAGAGAGTAGATCAGCTCGGGAAGGACACTTGGAACCGACTGCTAAAAGCTTCAGGTCTCACTAATAAAAGGTGTTGTGCAGGACGTCCTTCGTGTGATTCACATGTCGTGGTTCGGGTGCTGTTAGCTGCAGCGTTAAAACAACATTTGAAAACAGTGAATTTCTTTGTTCTCGTCTTCAAACAGATGTTCTGCCAGCTTCTGCCCACACCAAACAGCCCGAACAGATATTTTCCAAAACTTGAGACTCCATTAATAAAAGCTTTCCTTGTAGATGTGACAGTGAGGAATTTCACCCCATTCAGAAATCCTGTTTTCCATCTTAAAGCGTCTGATGGAAACGTACTTAAATCTAATTTTAGCGTCAGCTTGATTTTACAAGTTGGCCTTAAATTCACTCCACAGTCGAGGAGAAAAACAGACCGAATGTGTCTTTTAAGGAGATCTTCTGAAACTCGGATAAAATGTCGCTTTGTGAGAACCGACCAGGCTGACCATGTGCACGCACACGCACACGCACACACACACACACACACCCCTAACTCACTCTTAGAGCCCTCTGGCAGATTCTCACATGAGAGGGTGGTCCCTTCCTATCAGTGTTTGGATTACCCCCCCCCCCCCCCCCCCCCCATTACTCTGCAGCTGAGCTTAATATACCGAGTGTGATGGAGCTGCAGTTTACATGATCTCATACCATTCTGCTGATATAAACCCGGCCTGCTGGCTCACGTGAGGAGGATGAGGAGGAGCAGGAGGAAGGCTGCAGGCTGCAGACGGACGTTCCTGACATCACCTTTGAGAGACTGAACGCTTTGATCACCTGGTGCCCTAAATCAACAAACTGCTATCTCACACGTCAACCTTTGGCTGCTCTGAGTGTGTGTGTGTCCTCGCTGCACATTTAACCACGTCGTAAACACACATGTGCTGCAGGATGTGGTCGTTCAGTGAAGGCTCTGAGCGAGCAGAAGGTGAGGCAAAGGTTCGAAGTCCAGTCTCCTACAAGCATTGATGCAAACACATCTACTGTACGTGCAAATGTGGCGTTGCTTCGTTCAACCGTTTTCTTGAACCGTGTGCGTTCACTTGTTTGAACCTGACACACGTGTGGGGAAAATACAACAACTCTTTGTATCAAACGACCCAAAACACGTTTAAAATGTGACAATTTACTAATCATTGAGTTTTTCATATTTAAGTTAAAAAAAGGCAGAAAAATCTCACGAGCAGAAACTGAGAAAAATGTCATTATCTTAAATAAAGTTTTCAATGTGATGCCAGCTGCACCCTGAAGTCCAGAGTTCTGATCAAAGGGGGCGCAGAGGGTCCGCAGGCTGCTGCCTGGTTCAACCACCTTGTCCAGTTTGTTTCATATAATACAGCCAATCTGGTCACACTGCTGGTTAAAAAGTAGCATACACTAAAAGTCCTTAAAACCAAAACTGAAAACACATAAAACACATAAAACACATAAAACACATAAAACACATAAAACACCGGAGATATGAGAGCAGGTTATTCTTCCTCTTTAATCTCAACACAAACAATAAAACAGTCAGGACTCAGAGAGTTAGCAGTAAAACTACTTTTACATCTTTGTGTGTTTGGGGCCGTAAGAGAGAAGGGGAGAAGAAAAAAATCTAAGAAATAAATAATAATTAATCAATTAAAAATAAAACTAGTAATAATAAAATAACATTTTAAATATATATTTTTTTTTTCAGTATACTGCTATTGAAAATAATAATAGAGACAACAGTGGACAGTAATAACAGTAATCATAATAATAAATAATAATAATAATAATAATAGAGACAACAGTGGACAGTAATAATAATAATAAATCATAATAATAAATAATAATAATAATAATAATATTAGAGACAACAGTGGACAGTAATAACAGTAATCATAATAATAATAATAATAATAATTATGTGTGTGTGTGATTGGTTTATTTTCCGCGGCTCTTCATCGAGCAGGTAGACGTGCGTATTTGTGCGTTTGCTCTCCGTACGTGCAGTCACACACACACACACACACTCCTCCTGTGTAGGTGACTGCCGGGTAATCTCAGTCATATCTTTGCACCTGCTGTGGTGTGTTGACGTGATTATCACACTTTGATTGGGCAGGTGTGATTTTTTTTTTATTGCACCTTGTGAGGAGCCTCAGGATCATGATTTCCTCTCTTTTCATGCTCCCAACCGAAACAACAGATTGGATCACCTGATGAAAAACGCCTCTTAGGACAGACAGCGATATGATGTAATGAGTGGAAAGACCACCTGGGACTCTACTACCTCCATGTTTGAGGAAATGCTCTCCTTCTGTCTGACTTTTATTCCTTTACTCAGCACTTCCTGACGACTTTATGATATTACAGCTTGATGTTTATTCTGTGGATTATGGTCAATATGCATCATATTTCTGCTTTCATAATGCAGTGATTTCCTGTAGTGTCGATGGAAGTGACAGCCCGGCCTCCCTGCTCTGATGTACAAGGACCTGACACGCCAAGGCCGACTGTGGCTCCGCCCCAATACGCCTTTTGTCTTGACTAAAACGTTGTACTAACTCTGCAATAACTCTCCGTGCCAGCAGGAGGCGGTAGTCTGTTATGTCGATACGACGCCGAAAAAAGGCCGACAAGAGAAGACGGGTAGTGACGCAAAAACGAGGGAGCCGATCGCTCACTGACGGTCCACCCAGGAGCGACTCCCCGTGGTGTGTCAGGGCCTTCACTCTGTCCTCAGACGCACGTGCTGCTTTAAACGCCTCCGCCTGAAAACGTGCACTTGTTTACCAGTTCATGGTGAGAGCTCTGCTTCTCTGTGTTTGTGTTTTTTTATGTTTAGCAGCTCCGTGTTGTCTTAACGTTTATGTGACTCTGCATCCAACCAGACAAACAATAAAATGACCTGAAGCTGAGCGACATGTTGACTGACACACTATTTTTGGATTTTGAGCAAATATGACATTTAACAGGCAGCATTAACCCAGATTCTGTCACTTGCACACGCTCCCTAACCGTCCACACTGAACTGTCGGGCTCTGATGTTTTCATACAGACGGACGTCCTGAACCCAAATTCCTGGGATGTGTGCGAGGGAAACGCGTGGACCCGCTCCTGACCCGCTCCTGACCCGCTCCTGACCCGGCCTGATTCCACTCGTAAACCGGGCTTACGGAGCGAGTGTGACTTTGTGACAGCTCTGCAGCTCTCGCTGTTCTCCACAGTTTGATGAATGAAACGGATGATTGAGTGCTTCACTTCCCCCACGCAGAGACAAACCACATGTGCATTCAATTCAGTGTGCTCACGTGAGACACACACACACACACACACACACACACACACACACAGCAAGAATGTGTGAGTGTGTTTGCACAAGCACAAAAGAGCCTTTGTGGGCCTGCAGGTGAATGAGCTCATGTGTCCGGTGTGGGACTGCAGCAGGCTGGGATCAGAGCTGTGTTTCTGCGCGTTTGTCGTCAGTCTCCATCATTTTTCCCGCGAGATAAAGAACGAAGTCTCTCACAAACCAGCGGCTCTGAAACGCTCGCGCTCCCTGCTCATGAAGAAGAAGAAACACAAACCAAGGAGAGCTCACACAGCAGCCGGTGGAGGGACCAAAGCGGCTCGGGGTCCTGCGCCTGCGAGTGACGTCACACAAAAATCATTGAAGACTTTAAACAGTTTTTATGGGTCTGTGAGCTTTACTATACGACAACTATGATATTATTAATTATGCACCTAAAACGCATTAAAAGACTGAACAAAATGCAAAAGGTACAAGACTGTTTTCATGACTTTCGTCCGAAATCAAGGAACTACCTATCCCACAATCCTTTGCGAATTATATCGTGTTTTTTAATCCATAAAAATCACTGAATGCAAAAGAGGTTTGAACACAAATCACTAATATTTCCAAGTTTAGGCTAAAACAATGAATTGAGCAGTTTGGGAGTAAAAGAGATGAACTTCCTGTCACTAATTCACACTCCTCTCACGAGGTAACTTGGGGTTACATTTCTTGCCCAAGGACACATCGGATGTGTGTCTGCAGGAGCTGGGGATCGAACCCCTCACCATCCGGCTGAGAGGCGACCCGCTGTACGTCTTTACCCGGCATTCACTCAGGCAAGAAATCTAAATCCCTCTTCTTGTCCGGCTGTCAGAGAGACGTCACATCTTCATGTTAGAGAAACATGGCACTGACTCTGTGCTAGGATGTCAGTGCTGCTGCTGCACATGTGATTGTACACATGTGAGTGTACACATGTGATTGTACACATGTGATTGTACACATGTGATTGTACACATGTGATTGTTCACATGTGATTGTTCACATGTGATTGTACACATGTGATGACTGCAGTGTTTGTTCATTGAGAAAACTGCGTCCTAATCTTCAGCTCTCTCTCTCGGACAGGATCTCAGCAGAGCCGCACGCTTCACTGAGAAATGACTAAAGGTGATGAATCACAGCAGCAGAGAGCACACACTGACACCTTTGTTCAAACACAACTGTGTATAAAAGGATGTCACGTTTCACACTGTGTTCAAATAACACGACATACATCACACACACACACACACACACACACACACACACACACACACACACACACACACACACACACACACACACACACACACACACACACACACACACACACACACACACACTGTATGGAGCAGGTGTCACGTGGAGGTCACCTTGTTTCTTTCCATCAGTGCAAATGTTTATTATTCACTGTGTGTGTGTGTGTGTGTGTGTGTGTGTGTGTGTGTGTGTGTGTGTGTGTGTGTGTGTGTGTGTCTCAGTGCGCCCTCCGGTATGCAGGAGACGAAGGCAGCACATCTGTCCACATGTGGCGTGTTTTATTGATAAGGGACGTGTGAGAGGAGAAGGTGTGAAACTGAATCTGTGCGTTCCGTACTCTCAGAGATTCACTCTCCTCACCTGCAGCTTGTGGGCCTAGTGGTCAGGTCACACGCCCCATGTCAGGACGCTGTTTTCTTCCGAGCGAGCAGCCCGGGTTCAAATGTGACCTGTGGCGTCCTTCCTGCACTCTCTCTTCTCAAACAAAGCCATAAAGGCCTCAGCTACAGAACAGGACGCTGCACCTCCTCCTCATCTGTGCTGCATGTTTGTTGATTTGCAGAACGTTTCTGACCCATGAATGTGTGCAGAGTTGAAGACACGCGTCCTCCCCAGCGCTGCCGCCTGTTCTTCCTGTCATGACGACACAAGCTGATCGTATCACATGATGTACAGGAGTACAGATGAGGGTTGGAATTAAGCCAAATTTTTGAGCGACGATGCAACGTCGATCTGAAGGGAAGTAAAGACGTCTGGAGTGACGGCCTGACACGATGAAACACCTCGCCCGTGTTTCAAACAACACATGAGCATTTCATCGACTTTACTTTAGTAAAGCTGAACTTCTTCTCCCGTCCTGTTTTACTCTGTTTACTTCTCGACTGTGATGACCGCCATGTTGACTCAATGAGGTTACAGTGAAAACATGCTTTTAAACACACAAAGAAGCTCACTGTGTACACACACACACACACACACACACACACACAGGGAGAGTGTGAGTGATGTGGTTCAGTAAAAAAGCCCGTGATGACAACAGCAGCTGTGTCTCTCCCGTCGGGCTCCCTGCAGCTCTTCACCCTGCAGGAGTCACACTGATCCCACATCAAAGGGCGCTCACACACACACACACACACACACACACACACACACACACACACACACACACACACACACACACACACACACACACACACACACACACACACACACACACACACACACACACACACACACACACACACACACACACACACACACACACACACACACACACACACACACACACACACACACACACACACACACACACACACACACACACACACACACACACACACTCTCACAGACTTTAATCTACTGTACTCGATGGTTCAGCGTGACCTCTCCTCGGCTCGCCTCTAAAACCTGTTGTATACATTAGTCCTTGGGAGACTTTGTAAAGGCTTTAATGGTTGTTGAACACAGACTGACTTTAAGTGCTCTGCCCCAGTTACCCCCTCATTTTTAGCCTCAGCTAACCACCACCCCCCCCCTCGTCCCACAAATGACTTTGCAATGAAAACTATTAAAGGACTTTCAAGTGTGAAATAGTTTCAAGACAGAACTGGCTAATAGAAGTAGAAATCCAAACTGTGCTCATGATTTTCATTGAGATTAGATGTTTGGTTTGTTTGTGATCACGGTGCAGGCTGATGCTAACGTGCTCGTCATGCAGAAACGAGTCAGCTGAGCTTCACCTTTAAATGACTAAGACAGGAGGTCGCGTGGTCACGTGGATGGCGTCACAGGTAAAAGGTCAGATGTCGAAGAGGGGGGGCGGCTGTGGCTCAGACGTGAGGTCGGGGGAGTTCCTGCAGAAACATGCTGGTCGCTGATAAACTTGGTGAATGATATGACGATGCTAAACGTGGAGGGTAATCAGGATGATGACGAGGAAGATAAAGACGACTGTCAAAACAGGTTCCACTGATGTATGATGTTGTTTGTGCAGCGAGCTAAAAAAAACTGTTCTGTCCTTTGCATCACAGCACATGACAGCAGCTCAGGCTAATTACAGCGTGCAGGCAGCTGCTAGCTTAAATATGTCATAGATAAAGAAAGATGAATCAGCATGATCATATCGTGTTAGCGCTCATTGGAAGTATTTTTTTTCACCCCAAGATGATTTCTGTGGTTCAACGAAAGCAGAAAGAATCGCTCCCGTGATTCCCCTCCGGCCTTGACGCCATCTTGTTGTTGTTGTTGTTGTTGTTTTAGACTGAGAGCCCCCTGGTGGAGGCATTTACAGAATGTGTGTTTATTATACATCCAGAAGCCGCTCAGAAGCTTGTTCTATAACTTTTAAGAGTTAGCAAAAAAAAAAAGAGGAAGACGGAGAGAAAAAGGGGCGGGGCAAATGATGGGGGGGCGGGGCTGAGGGGAAGCAACTTGATCAGTTTAAATTAACATGACAAACATAATGTCATGTTAAAAAAAAACATGTAACTTGACTGAAATCCTTCTCATGTCGTCCATATATGTGATTAATTGTTTCCTTATCACAAAGCCTGTAATTATTTCAATCATCTGACAATATAAATTCTAAATCATGAGCACCTGATATCTGGCTCCTCAGATCTTAAATCCCTCACGTGCTCATCGAACACGTCAGCAGCTCGAGTGTTCCTCGCTTCAAAAAAAACAAAAGGTCAACTTTTAAAAAACAGGCTGGAAAACAAATCATGAGACAAACTGCTCCAGTGACGAGATGATATCTGAAGGGGATTTACACAGATCCAGCCAGTATCGACTAAGAGTGAGAGCCTCTGACCTTTGACCCCGACCTGCTGGACCTGCTTCACTGACGTCTTCCAGGCCTGTCTGCAGCTGTGAGCCATCCTCAGCACACCGACGTGCTCTCAGTGTATATACAACAATAGATTCCCTCCTACTGTGCCGCCATCACAGCACGTCCTCTCACCCAGCGTGAAGGTTACATCACTCTGAATCATTATGGGATGGAGATATCATTTTAATGTAAACGTCACATGACTGTCCACATGTTTTGTTTTTAGAAAGTAGAGATCGAAAGCAGAATACTGAAAAGACAAAAATGTTTATTTATGGATTTCTTGTTTTCAGATTTCATGACGTGAATTTAAGGTTGAAAGTCCGAAGAATTGGATGATTAAATGTTATAACTCAATATGCAGCTTGTTTTCGATTGGGAGTTTTGAGCTTTACTTGAAGTGATGGGAGGAGAGAGTCTGGGGTGACGCGCAGCGAAGGGGCGAGCGAGGGGCGAGCGAGGGGCGAGCGAGGGGCGAGCGAGGGGCGCGCTCTGACCCGTCTTGTGTTTTCTAAAACGCAGGCCTGTTTTTAAAAGTTTTTCTTAAAGGAGGACTGCGACCATTTGACCTGTTTTAATTTAAAGTGTTTTTTGGGCCATAAATGGATCAAAATGAATCTGAAAGAGAATCATCATCACTCTGAGAAAAGTCTCCACTCAGGTTTCATCATATTTGTCCTCAAAGAGAAGGAGCAAAATATTTCTAAATGTTTAAAATTTTCTTCAATGACGTTTGGATTGACAATGTCTCAACTTTTCTGTTTTAGATAGATCAATGATATTTATTGATTCATCTTGCGTTAATGTAGCTCACAGGTCGTCCTTACTTTTTGTGTAAACACACTTTCAGATTGTTGCTGGTGAAACAAACAGCTGTGATGGTGACATTGTGTCTCTGTCTCGTTGGACGGTTGCGGTCCTGATCCTATCTCAGTCTCAGTTTCACATATTTGACTTTATCAGAGAGAACGCAGATCACACGAGTGTGTGGACACAGCCTCCGTCTGTGTGTGGCCGGTTTGTCCTGACAGATGATCACAGGTGACACCCTCATCTTCTTTCACACTGGACCTATTGTACCGAGCTCGGAGGCTCGGATGGGTACCTGCAGGGACAAAAAGCAGCAGCGGGTCGTTTGTGAAGTGGCAGACAGCGGAACGATGGGCGGGAGGATAAGAGAGGGAGGGAGACGTCCCGCCTGGTGACAGAGGAGCCACACAGCACAACATGTCCATTTATACACCATGAGCTCATGTACTGTGTGTGTGTGTGTGTGCGTGTGTGTGTGCGTGTGTGTGTGGTGCATTGTTTTCACACATCTCAACACAAGCCGAGCGCTCAGCTGAAAGAACAAGCGTGATGTAATGTCACCTTTTAAAGAGCTGCAAATCTAAATTCAGCAGGCCAGGTGTGTGTGTGTGTGTGCGTGTGTGTGTGTGTGTGTGTGTGTGTGTGTGTGTGTGTGTGTGCGTGTGCGTGTCGAGGTGTATTTCTGTCGTGTCATGCTTAGTTGAGTGAACGGTCCCTGAATAATGCAGCAACACTCTTTTTATGAGGTGGTCATGAGAAGAGGAGAACAATCTGGAAATAGATGTGATGTCAGCAGTCGAGAAATATCTCCGTCTTATTTTGAGTGTGTACTTCAGGGACTCGCTGTCTGTGTGTGTGTGTGTGTGTGTGTGTGTGTGTGTGTGTGTGTGTGTGTGTGTGTGTGTGTGTGTGTGTGTGTGTGTGTGTGTGTGTGTGTGTGTGTGTGTGTGTGTGTGTGTGTCTCAGCCAATAAGATGCACTCGAACACATCGGAAAGACGACATCGTGTACTGTCTTGTGCAGTGCAGGTTCTTCTTCTGGTGAATAAAATGTGGCATTGTCGGCCTTTCAGGACAAACCGTATTAAATGAAACCTCCAAACAGCCAATCAGAGAGACTCACCTCTCCGACAGATGCCGAAGGGGAGAAACAGAGCTGGACGCACGATCAGGCCGGCGATCTCCGTGGAGTGTCAGCGCCTCAAAGAGCTGACGTGAGTGATGTCATCAAACACGGCGCTGCTCTAAAGAAGATGAGACGGGAGGGTTAACCTGAGCCGTGTTCACTTCCCTGACCCGGCCTGCGAGCACGGCTTCCTCCTGCTTTGATGCCTAAAGCTGACGGGGTTACGACACCATATTGGATTCCTGATAACAATCCGCGCTGATATTGAACGTTAGGTAACAGTGCGTCGATAACATGTGCTGCTGATACGATGGAAGCTTCTGGACAAAGCGGACAGTAAAGCCTGTGATGAAATTTGATTTTCTTCAACAATCTGAGGCATAACCTCGGGGTCACCGGGCTTTGAAGAGAAGCCCGCCCTGCAGCACTTTCATCAGTCTGGATTTCAGAGGAGTTCCTACAAAGACCTAAAACCTGTTTCTGAAGTGTTTTCACCTGTCGTGAGTGACGCCAGGTGCTTTTATTGTTGTGCTTATAGAGGACGACCAAGCACAGGGAAAATGCTCATGGAGTTTTAATCCTTAACACCAAACACTGCTGCAATGGGCCGAGGTCCAATCAGAACCCACGGCCGCTGCGACCAGGACTACAGCCTCGGTACGTCTCTCATCGCCTCTCTGACCAGAACAAAAACACAAAAGACAGAAGTTCAAGATTTGTGTTGCAAAAACCATCCAGGCTGGACGCGTCGATTTAAACGAGACCAGGCAACAAAGTGGATTCTGATGAGTCAGACTTTTTAAGACAGCGGGGACAAATGATGCAACGTGTTTTAAAGAGCAGCTGTAATCCATCCTGAGTGACTCAGGCGAGCCTGAAGTGATCTGTGGCAGCAATAATGACTGATTTATATCTCTGCTGCAGCCTACTTTCTACCATTTTATCATTTAAAAGAGAGTCGTGAAAAAAAAACATATTTCATTTAAATCCGAGGGTTCACTTGACAGAAGAAAAACAGCACAAACTGTGCAGACGTATAATGAGAAGCACACAACAGAGAACAGCAACATGTGCAAATGAGACAGAGAATATGTTGAGATGAAGAAAAAGCCAAAACAAGAACCAGACTGATAAACAGATGATGGATTATGAAACCAAACTCCAAAAACAAAAACACAAAAAAATAATTAAAAAAAGGCTCCTGAGGGTTGATGGATTTGTTTCCATTCTGCATCTGGATGAGGAAAAAAAAAAAAAAAAAAGAGAAGAGAGTAATCGCTCCACCTGGCATCCTGACGTGCTGATGTCAGCGCCAGCCAAGAACACTGTGCACCCTGCAAAACCACAGCCACCACTGGAACCAGTAAACAACACCAGTATGACGGGGTGGAAGATGCTCACTTTGACTTGGCTCGTCACTCGCCGCAGCTCAGCCTCCCTGCTGCTCTAAAAGCCAACTGTGGACTGACTCATGACAGGAGCACAAAAGAGAAAAACCTAAAGGCCGCAGGGAGAGCTTTGGCTTCACCTTCTGACCGTGCACACACACACACACACACACACACACACACACACACACACACACACACCTGTACGGGCAGGTAGAATGGCGTTCAGGCTGTTGTGGTGACGAGAGTTTGTCTCATTTGTTGGCGGCCTCAGAGGGATTCTGGGGATCTTGGGTTATGTAACTAAACCTCAGACAGAAATGAACCTGATGTCTGAGCAGGGTTCAAGTTGTGTGAAGCGAGCAGACCGGTCTGATTTCAATGTTTTGGGAACACAAACAGCTCCGGTAGATGTGCTTTATTCCGACTAATTTACTATGAAAAGAAAACACTGTGTGCCAGTTTTAGTTCATGCATTGAGGTCACGCCGGTCGCTCTGCACAGGACACAAAGCAGCTCAGCCCCTCCCGCCTACTCAGGGTGAACTGTCCTCAGTCTTACCTGCAGTGTTCACACAGGAGCTCTTGCAGAGATTTAGCCGGGGCAGAAGTGAAGCGAAATCTGCCCTTCGTACTCGCACATGTGAGAAACGTTGTGGAAAGATTTCCAGAGTTTTCTGCAGGTGTAAAAGCAGCTTTTCACCTTCACAAACAAACAACTCTCTGATGAGTTCTTCATGCTGGTGGTTGATGCCCGTCGGGGAGGTGCAGACAAAGTGAGTTACATAAAGGCTCTAACTTGACTGCACTGTTAACAACACTACCCACATAGAGGCAGATCAGTGGAGAGATGAGCTCACGTCCTTTGTGAGGTGAAAAGTGAGTCACAGGAGCTTGAGTGTTAGATAATAAAATGAAGATTCCTTTTTGTGCTTTTTGTGAGGATCAGGGCTTCTTACCCTCTCAGAGCTCCTCGCTTAGTTGGAATTATAATCCGAGGAGCGATGGAGGAATGTTAGAGCGACTCTGAGCGTTGATCCAGAGAGGAGGCGTTTTTTGAATCATGTGTGATCATTTATAAGACGTACTTATAAAAGTATACAGCCGACATGATGTTTGAAATCACATCACGTCTGATGGTTACATCAGCAGGTGGAGAGTCCTCATCAGGGACTGGATGCACGCATGTCTGACTTTGTCCTGAACAGAGTCAGTGATGGATGTCTGCACAAACCGTGTGTCCCAACTCTGAACTACAAGGATGAAGTCTGAACTCTGAGGGGAAGTTCTTAGAAACTGTCCCGATTCTGAGAACCTTCTTACTCGGAGCGACTCCGAGTACTCAGGAGGCCTCGTGCGCCTGACAAGAAGACGACTGTACCCGCTTTAAACAGGCAGCCTGAGCACAACCAGAGCGCCAATTATCTCATCATTTAACGAACATTACAGCCGCTGAGGTTGAAGAGGTCATTTCACTCTGCCGCCCTGCACGCCGACGTTTAACTCACTGAACGAGCAGATCGTTGGTCTGTCAGTGAACGAGTCGCTCGGCCCCGAGCATTACATGTCTCTTCTCCCTGGCCTTTGACACCCAGTAAGATGATGATTTTACTTATCTTATGTATTTTATTTCTTTTACAGAATACCATGAGTCATGTTGTTTTAAAGTGCTTAATTAAATAAAGTTGGATTGGATTGGTTTAGGGATGTGAAATCTGTGCCCATCAAGGGAAACCCGTTTTCAGCCTGGGGCTCAGTCAAACATGGTCATGTCAGGCGGAAGTAGCTGCTTGTTGGATCAGTTTCAGGAAGCCAGACGACTGTGACGGCGAGCAGGTGTGACAGGTGAAGGCTTCAGGTTTATGTTGGAGTTGTGACAAGTTTGTAGTAAAATGACTCTTCAGGGAGCCGACACATCAGATCAACTGCTGCGACAAAAAGAGGAGTGTTTCTTCTCCCACCGGCTGTGCGTCTTCCTGTTCCTCTTCTTGTGCGAGTGCAGCCACAGCTAAGCACCAATAATTAATCAGTCTGTTTGTAATTTAATAATTTTATATGATCAGTCAATCAACAGCACGCCAAGACCTCCAGTGATGGAAAATAAAGTCAAGTTGAAAGACTGCCGTTCCCCCGACTCGAGGCTGGCTCCAAAACGCCCCAAAGTCACAAACACGCCTCCAATTCAAATATTGGTTTCGACAGCCTGGAACAAACATGACTTCGGTCTGATTAGTTCAGTCTTCATCGGCACACACTGTACTAAAAAACACAGTTTTTAATTTATAAAGGATTGGAGTTATGAAGAAGTTAAAGTCTCGTGAAGTTCGTTGACATGAGTCAGCGTTTCTAAGATGGCTTTAAGAAAAGAAACCAACGTCAGTGATCGAGACTCCCGCCTGTGCTCCTTTGTGCGTTTGTGTTCGCTTTGGCTGCAGGGTGACAATGCTCCTCTTCAAACATGACACAGCGGGAGTTTAATGTTGCGGCTACGTGATTAGCTGCTAAAGTACAACAAGAGGAAATGTCTTTAATGTTCTTTCACGCTCAGTGAATCCGGAGCGGCAGAGAACCGGACAGCTTCAGGAGCGCGGCGGCCCAGATGACACTTCCTGTCGTTCGAGACTGTCGGACTGCTGAGTCAGAGTCTGTGGGTGAGGCTAAGCCAGACGTGAGCTAGCTCGGTGTCAAACGCTCCCTGCTGTTACACAACGCTTACATAAGGAGCAGTTTACAGGCGACCAGGGGCAGCGAGGAGACGCAGACCTTTTAAAACAACTCCCACGAGGACGGTGAAGCAACGTGTCTGCGTTAGTTATATCGCTACACTAAAACATGCTATAAAATGTCTGCACACTCAGCGAAGTAGATGTTCAATGTTTCCATCACTGCACATCTTTGAAAGCCAGCTTAATAAAAATCTACATTTTCCAACTTTTCACTTCGCTCGGCTAATCGACGCTAATCATGGATTCAGAGGGGAGCTCTGTTCAGTTTCTTAAATCTGGGACCCGTCTGTAAGGCTAAGCTAATAGCTACACACTGATGAAGCTGACTCTGCTTTAATTTCCGTTTCTTGAGCCTAGAAAAAGCAGTTTACCAGCTGCAGCTCATTAATCACCTGTTTTTATGTCGTTCCATAAATCTTATATAACACGTCCACCGTATAGAAAACACAGAGGCACCGGTCTGCTTGCATCTCCAACAACTGACTGTTGGTATTTCCTCTTTGGCAAACAAATCGAAAACTTTCTCTGCCTGTTGTTTCTTCAGCTCACTAAATACAAGACTTGACTTTTTAAATAACTCTTTAGTTGCGTTATATAAGTCGTTTTTGTTTTGTGTTTGTTACGTCTCGCCCCGATGCAGCTTCCCGAGGTTAATGACTACCCACAACTTGAGCCAACGAAGCACACAAAACATCTTAAAGATGTGAATAAGGCGCACAAAGAACGACGTACTGCAGCAAACAAAGGCAACTGCTAAAACGCTGGCTGGAACGCCAGCACGCCATTCTCAAAAGTGTCTGCTTCCTGTCGAGGCCAGGTGCTCGTCTTTGAGCCGTCAGCAGCTCCGCCTGCACAGAGCTGGAGGGAAAACATGTAACTTTGGAGGTTTAAAGCGCACACAACAACACAGCGAATCAAAGGAACAAGGCAGCAGCCAATCAGCAGTCGACCTGTTATGCAAGTTAAAATGGCTGTTGAGGTCAATGGAGCGTTTGCGCCTCGGTAAAGAGTGATGTAATCTCGTTAAAATAAGATCCCAGCATAACAAGAAGAAGAAAGGTCGACCTCTGCGGGGATCCTGAGCTGTAATGATGTCAGACGCTTTGAACAACAAGCTGCAAAAACAACAAAAACCGTCAGCGGACGTCTTTAACTCGAGGATTATGTTGCAGCCGTTACGACCAGATGTTTGAAATGAAGACACAGAAATATAAAAGTGTGTCCCCGGTTTAAAAATGCTTTAAATAAATGGTGATTTACTCCTTTAATTGTGCAAATGTTCCCCCTCTGAACACGCTTTATTTGAGTTTAAAGATTTCATTCTTGCCGCTCGCCCACGCTCCGGCTCTCTGCGCAGCTCCCTGATTAACAGAGACCCTCCGCAGCTTCTCACATTTCATCCCTGAACTTCACCGGGTGAAGTGGAGGCGGCCTGCACTCAGAGCCGTGTGGGTAAAATAACTCCGCCGAGCTCCTTGATCCTCAGGGCCAGTCAGACAGGAAGTGCTTTAATCAAGGCTTCCTGTGCCGCCGCGTTGTGTCTGAGCGTGCAGAGAGAGAGAGAGTAATGCATCGAGCAGCTGCTGAAGGAGACTCAGCCGAACAAGAGATCTTTGACAACATCTCTGCAAGACTCAACTAACATGAAGACTGAGTGTGTTCACCTCAGAGTTTAAGATTTATGCCCCTCCCCCTTTTTAAACACAGATATGCTGCAGTGACACAAACACGGCACATGCCGAGCGTTTTTCTGCAGTTTACATTAAAAAACAGTCTTATTACAAAGAGATGAGACGTGTGGATGTGTGTGTTGTACGTACGATGTGCAGCCCTGCAGCTTTCTGCAGTTTGGATTAAAGCTCCTCTGAGCAGCTGCTTTTTAGCTAATATGTAAACTGACGCCTCTTTATGGCCTACAAAAGCAAACAAGACCATCCGGTAGAAGACTTTCAGTTATTCTAATGCCTCTGTGTGTGTGTGTGTGTGTGTGTGTGTGTGTGTGTGTGTGTGTGTGTGTGTGTGTGTGTGTGTGTGTGTGTGTGTGTGTGTGTGTGTGTGTGTGTGTGTGTGTGTGTGTGTGTGTGTGTGTGTGTGTGTGTGTGTGTGTGTGTGTGTGTGTGTGTGTGTGTGTGTGTGTGTGTGTGTGTGTGTGTGTGTGTGAATAAAAACGTACAGGCCCGTTTGCTCCCACATTGATCATGACCCGGCTCGACCACGAGCACGTCATCACGCTGTAATACGACAAACACACACACACACATCTTTACATCATCATGACGCGTCCTTCGGTTTAGCAGGCAGCTGGCAGAGTCGGGCCAATTTCATTTCATCAGGTTGAGTCGCCGAGCTCGTGCTCGTGCAGAAGCAGCTGTACCGAAGCTCACTCCTTCCTCAGCCAGGGTCCAGGAAGTGTTCGGAGCACAAACTGGACTTTAGGCCTTCGAACACGCTCGGGCACATGCTAAGCTAACGCGCTACAATCAGGTCAGAAGGATCGGGAATCCCCCCACGAGTGACTCGGCACGACGCCTGAGCTTCCGTGTTTTGACTATCACGTCTCGTTGTTGTCTGTCTGCAGACTTCGTCTTCCACCACATCTTTACAACAAACGCACAATCAGTCACACATATCTGAACAGGAGACAATGGGGACAGTGTGGAGCGAGACGTGAGCTCACTCATTCATCTCCATGAACCGGTTTGTCGACACATGACACTCTGAGTGCTTCCCTCCGAGCGTTTACACAGACGCTTTGTTTTCACAGCACGCAGACCTAAAACACTTAGAACAGGTACAAACGCCCGGGATCATGAGCTGAACGACAAACACCCCCCCCCCCGACTCTGAAAGACACAACTCTACTACCTCAACCATGAACTTTGTGCTGATGCAAAAAAAGCCACATCTTAGATTAGCATGCAAACATGTAAAGAATCCATAAAGCAACACAGAGTGAGATCTTTTTAAATTCTCTCCAGGATTCTGTCGGCCTGCTGCTGAGTCTCTAAAGTCTTCATCAGTCTGTCTTAAAGATTTCTTTCTTTCATTGCATTAAAAGTTAAGTTAGGCTAAATGATCCACACGAGCAGATGCTGTGTTGAATGTTTTTCTCTTTAATCCTCGTGAACTCGCTCTGAGATGTCTCAACAGCTACTTTACGTCTTTGTGTGGAAGAAGAGACAGAGGCGTCAGACAGCCGTTGGGACATGCGGGGGCGTGCTCACTTGATTGACAGATCAGGTTATGACACGCACAGTCGTACTTGTTGTCATATTCTCACCCCGTCAGCTGCTCCCGGGATCCACCCTGTTTGTAGCAGTGGATTTGAACACATCGTTGGTTGGACGTGAAGATGAATCAGCCCGGTTTCTTTTTTCCCCGTCCAGGTTGACACGAATGCATGAAATGGACGCAGCCTCAAATCACCTTTCGACAGCAAAGAAAAACAGACGTTTCCAACACATGGTTAAATAACATGAGGCTTTAATACTTGAATCAGAAGAGGGTGTTTAAAGATCCCATGTTCTCCTCATGTTGAGCTGTCGTCTTGTCAGTCTGTGAAACCTCTAAAGTAGCTCAAAAACCTTATTTCTGTTTTAAACCAGCGTCAGTAAAAAGTCTCTTTAAGGCCCCTCTCCCCACATGCCCACTTTCTTCTGATTGGTCGGCTCTCTGGCGGGGCAGAACGCTGCAGGGCTGCCGGGGGAGGGCTGCTCTGTGTAAAAAGGTTTCAGCGGCTCGCGTACGGGCTCAAAGCCGACTTGTGAAACTCTCGGTTTCATGTCGGGTCATTTATCGGGTCAAGCCGTGTAGCGCCCTATGCAGACTCATGCTGGGATTACTCCGACATACGTTTACCTCGGGAGCTGAAACTTTGTCCCCGTTTAGTTTGGACCTCCAGCATTGTAACTTTAGAATTTCCTGTTTTTGTTTCAGACTGAAAATGTCTCTGATGTCTCAGAAACATTATTCGTGTGCCTCCTGTTTATATAACTGGATTTTATGATCCCGTGTGCTGACCCTAATCGTAGCTGATAAAACCGTTTGCATCATTTTACAGGTTCACAGAGAGACAAAGGTTACTGAGAGCAACACAAGTCCAATCATTTACTGTCAGTGTCGGGAGCAGCTCGCTGGTAGAGTCTGCAGGTGGATCCATGCCCACAGCTGAGATTTGTGTAAAGCTGTTTGCACACTGATGAAGCAGTTGTGCACCAGTGATAACTCCACAGATCTGTGACTCTCTCTTTAAAAAAATGTGAAGTGGCTTAAACGGCGTGTTAAATGTTGTAAACGCGACACCTGCATGAAATCAGCCGTCGTCATGAGGGACGATGTTTATGTCAGCGTGTAGCATAGCTGTTAGCCTTGATCTTTCTCTGCCCTGTGTGTGTGTGTGTGTGTGTGACCTCAGTGAAACACTGAACAGATCACTAAAGGACAGCGGAGGACTGTCGGCTCAGATTTATGGCGGGACTTTAAGGACTGTGACCGTTCTGTTCTGTGAAACACGCTGAGAGGTGTTTATCTTATCGGCTGATGTGAAGGCTGTGGCCTTCTACTGTTTTATTCTCTCTCTCGCTCGCTCGCTCTCAGACTCGCATTTGTCGTCTTGAAGCTTTTCACATCTGCAGAAAAACCGACTCGTCTTCATGCCTCATGTAAACTCTCTCTCTGTGCATCATGATGTTAAACTCATGAGGGAACTGAAAGTGCAAACTCATTTCCAGGTTTATAGACTCATTCGTGCATCAGTCAGTGAGGTCTGTGACCTCTGTCCATAATTATTATTATTTGAAACGCTGGTCTAAAAACAGATTCAACATGGTGAGGCAGAGTTCAATGTGCATCATGTTTTAATAGAGACGTTTGTGTGTCCTAATTCTGCCTGTTTCTGCTCTTGGATGACGCACACTCTCAGACCTCAGGTGGGAACTTAACTGTGATTGGACGCTGAACGCTTTACGCCTGATTTGAGTGTTTATGTGAAAGCAGCTGATGACCTTCTGGTTTCGGAGAAAAGTTCCCACAGCGTGACGTTCGCTTTCCCAGAAGTCCACTCAGTGAAAATATCAGAGCAGGCTGACCGTGTTGACACATCAGTGTCCCTGCAGGTATCGTCTGCTGCTGCCACGTCCTCACCAGCTAGCATGTTAGCATGTTAGCAGCAGGCCAGTTCATTCACTGGGAGACCTCAGGAAGCATTCCTGACTTTCACACCGCTGTGCTCAGATCTCCTTCAGTCTCAACCAGCAACTTTGACTCCCTGTTTTCATTAAAGTGTGTGAAGTTGTGTTTTGTTTCAAACCGGGCTCACTGGAGTAAAATGCTTACAGTATAAAAAAAAAAAAAACACGAGTGAGCGTCGCTGTCGCTAAGACGTCCCCTTAGGTTCACAAAGTGAAACTTGTTTTATATGCACGAAACTTTAAAGAGTTAATGTGCGCTGGATTTCTCAGATCTTGAAAGCGGCCTGATTTAGCTCCGGCTGTGCACGTGGCACAGACACTTGAATCAGGACGCCAAGACTTTCAGATCATGTTAAAGTGGACAGATTAAATGTTATATGGTCCTAAATGGAAACTTGTATGATGGCGAGTCATGTCTCTCCTGTCCTGGGAGATTTAGTGAAGATTAGAGTGTTTATGGACATGCAGCGTGGGGTCACGGGTCGGGTCGAGCAGGAGAAGGAGGGCTGCGATGAATGTTTCAGACACACTCCACCTGACACGGAGCGCTCACCTTCCAGCAGGTGAAACGTGAGCCTGAGTAACCTGAGAGCAGGAAGTAACGAGATGCAGCTCCGTCATCAGCAGGTTCAACCAAACAGGCAGGAAAATTCAACGTGGAGTGGAGAGGCTGAAGAGCAGCAACTTCACGATGATTACTTAAAAATGACACAGACAGTGATGTCGTCTCAGTGTAAATATTTAAGCTTCATATTTTGACGCCTTGTTTTTGCTGAAACAACTTCATCTAAATAAACGCTTTATTTTGAAGCCCTCGTTTTTTATTCCAACTCTTAAAAAGCACAGAATGTAACTAATACGACCAGGAGGCGTTCAATCAAAACAAAAGATGACCTCGAGGCTGGCGGGGAATCATGGGTGTGATTCTTCAAATGAGTGATATGGGGATATGTTCACAGACGAGCTGAAGAATAATTTACTGTTTTTATCTCAGCAACACAAACAGCAACAGAACAACTATACCTTTGAGGACTTCTCCGGCTTTGATAACTGATTTAAATACTCAACAGCATAAAACTATAAAAGACAGGTTCAGAACTTCACCTTTAAAAGATGGTTGAGTTTATGGAAACGACTGGACGACGGAGCTTCGTCTCTCATATTGTGTGACAGCAGATCTGAGGGGACGCTTACATAACACACTACATAGATTTGAACCTTCACCTCCCGTTCTATATGTTACAGCAGAGTCTAGCCCTGTCACACCATACCCCCCCCCCCCCCCCCCCCTCATCCCGACAGGTGAGTCTGCAGCGCTGCAGGGCTGAACCAACCCGCTCCCTCTGCGGCCTCCAACGCCCTGCATTAAGCTGGAGGTGGGGGGGGGGGGGGGGGGGGGGTTTCCCAACGGGTTTCCCCGTCTCTTTTCTCACGACGCTCATATCCGCTCCGCAGAGGATTCATTTACAGAGCGTCCCCACAGATCGGCTGCATCGATCAATCAACGCTGGATTACTGCTGCCGGTAAATCAGGACAAAAGGAAGAGGCAGAAGGAGAGCTCACAGGAAGAAGAGGAGGAACGTCAGGGGAGCTGACGGGACAATAAAACAATCTGATACCTCTTCATGCAGACACTTCACCGGGCTCCTGTTTCAAGGAAAATGACACTTTCATAAGCACAGTCATAATGTATCTGCAGTTATGGATTATTTTACATTGTGTAATCTTCCATACAAAACATTTACTCGTTTCCATGGCAGACGATTCTCCAAAGGCTGAGGCTCAAACTCACACTGTTTTAATGCACAAACGACACACACAAGAGTAAAAGTTAAAACTGCAGTACCTTCAGTGGCCACTTGAGGTTCATATACTTCATATCAAAATATTCTCACATGTTTACGGCCTGATACAGAGAAGTGTAAGAGGTGAAATAGTCTCTTATTTTGCTGCTTGTGTTTAGAGATCAGACAGGTACACACACACACACACACACACACACACACACACACACACACACACACACAAGGTATAAGGTCTCCTTAACTTGCTGTTTTGTTTGAGTCATGCTTTTATTTTGAAAGAAAATAAGGAAGCTGTGGTAGACCGAAGGTTAACCACGGAAAAAAGGAGCTTGTTCCGGACTCCCATCAGTCCCATCTCTACAGTAAGGACACAAAGCACCACTTGCCTACACGTGCTGACCTCGTTCATGTTTTGTTATCACAGTCTGGCTTCTGTTATGAACAGTCACACGTTAGACTTAGCTTTTTTGCATTAGCATTATCATTAGCATTAGCCTGCCAAACCAAGGCAACAACAGGCGTGTGTACTCGTCTGTGTGTGCGTCTTGTAAACACGTCCGTCGACCTCTGGGCCTTTTTGGTCCGTTGTTTGTTTTTGCAGCACGTTTCTTTAAATGCTGCATGAACATATCCTGTAAACGCAGCACGTGTCGACACATGATAAACACGCTCTCTGCTTTGTATTTTTACACGTTTCCTTAAATTACAGGATTTATTCTTTTTTTCTTCCTCAAACCAAAATGAGTGAAAACACGGGCCGGTATTCTGCTGAAACGTCGAGGGACGTGAACAATGACGACCTTTGTAATAATATAAGATAATAACATCCATGACTTCATCTAATCACAACATGTAGTTTATGAGAATCCTCCAGGCTGCAGTGAAAACACTTCACCTCCTCTGGACTCTTTCATAAAGAGTGCTCGCTGTTGTTTCTGGGTGGACGAGAGGTCGCCGTCATTACACTGACGAGGAGCTCGCAGTGTTTCCGTTCTTTCTTTCCAAGCAGGAGCAGTTAAACCCGACCCCCTGGATGAATTCCTGCGTTACGTTCCAGGTTTTTGCTCGTGGCATTTTGGACAGATGGTGTATGTTTAGAGATCCTGTGTTCGATGAATACCTCGTAAACACAGCAGGGACGCTGCGGTTAGCTTCCCAGTCTCAGGGCTTTTCTCCAACGCACAGGCCCGACTCTTCCTTCTTGTTGAATCTGTCGATGTGTTTGTATTTTAAATCTGACACGATGCTCCTGAATGGAACCAAGAAGCTGCGACATGCTGTCAGTGAGCGTTACAGTGACGAGGGAGCAGCTGTGGCTCAGTGGGAGAGTCCGTCCTGCAGCCACATGGCGACGTGTCCTCGGGTAAGCCTCGAGTTGCTCCCTCTGCTTCGTTCACAGAGTTTGAATGAGATGAGTTAATACTGACGGACTCTTTAAGCTGATTGGGCAGCAGTCTGACGTTGTACAGAACAACGTCCCCGCTACAGCTCAGTGTCCACACTCATTTTGGATTCAGATTAGCAGATTAAAAAGGTTTGGATGTTAAAAAACACATTTCTGAAGATGCTGCTAATTTATTCTGTTTCAAAGACAGACAGAGAAATGATTTATCATAAATCGGCTCCTCGTTATGATTTCCCCACAACTGCTCTGCTGTAGCAAGTTACCTTATGAATATTCTGTCATTAATCAGAGACAAGGCTGCAAAGTTTTAGCATTAATGGACAAAATTCAAATCATGTAAGAACAATTTTTTTTTTTGCAGAAACGTGCTCCCTTTGTCTGTAAATGTGCCTTTGATGTTACAGGAGGTCAAACTAACTAACATTAGTGTCCACAGCAGATTTCTGCAGGAACACGTCATCACACACTTTTCATCTGCAGCGAAACACAAAGACCTCCCAACAGCACGAAGAAAGGACACTGATCTTTGTCAACTTTGTGCAGGTGACCTGTTTGGACTCAAATCGGCTGTCAATCATTTCTTCAACGCTCACCCTCTTTGCACACTTGGCAGCAGAATAAAGGTAACGTTATGACCTTGGATGTGAGCGGAGGGTGTAATTAACACCTCTGTGACCCAGTTTGGGGTTCTTTGCAGGGCTGTTGTGTAAGAGAGTTGATCCAGTTTGACCTTCAGAAAAGGTTTATTGGGAAACACATGCAGCACTAAACGTCTATAAAAGATTCAGTTTGATTGGATAAGTCAGCGAATCGTGTTTCTGTTCTGGTCTCTGCGTCTGCTGCACCGCAGGACGCCTCACTTCCTGTCACGCTAATCTCAGGGTTGGTACGCTCGTCCTGGTGCTTACCTCATCACCTGTGTGCCGTCACTTCACAGAGGCAGAGGACACAGCAGACATTGTTCAAACCTGTCCCACAAACACAAAGAGAGGCTCAGCGGCTGACATGCAGGCTCTTTACACACCAGCCAGGTGTGGAGAGTTCAGCTCACGCTTTGAACTCCTCTGCAGGAACAGATGCTCACACTCGATGGAGTGTTTGAACACAAGGATCAACCTTCAAACAGTTTCCGACACCAAGTCACCTCTATATTACTACCCGTCCCGTCTGTCCAATATTTGGGACTAAGTTGTTGCAGAAGAAGAACTAAAGCTGTTGGGAGGTATTGATGTTTTTTGTTTTTTTTCAGGTTTGCAAATTGGATCCAAGTTTTGCGTCTTCTGCACACGTGGCGTGTCACAGGTTTGACACAACAACCTGGCGTACAAGGTTTTAAGCTACGTCGAGACACTGAAGAAGAAGGTTACCATGGTGACGCCGTCAGCTCTGTTTCTCCACCAACGTTCCTCCCTGACTTATTTCCATTTAGTCCATCAGTATGTTGATGTGTACTGTTAGACCGTACGAGCAAAGCTGGACAATCAACTTGTAGACGGACGGATGTCATACGCCGCCTTTCGGCTCGTCACTATTTGACCTTCTTCTGGTTGACCTTGCTAACAAGTTAGCAAACGCCATGTTGGTTGTATGTCTACATTTCATACGTAACACATGATGTGCGGTCTTGTACCCAGACCGTCTGTGCTCCGTGTCTGCTGGGTTAAATCAAATATTAAACGTGCAGTAAAAAGTGACGGAGCAGCGTCAGCTACACAGAGGCACTTTGTCAACAAACTGTTGTCATGGAGACAGGACGGACCTGCAGCGCTTCATGCTCACTCTGCCGAGTGCAGATAAACAGGAAGTGAGTTTGGTCCGTGGTCACTAAACTTCGCTGACGTACAGCTCGCTGTTTTCGCGGGGGACGACTCTGATTGGTGAAAGTTGCGGGTGATTGGACAAAATTGCGTGGTCGCTCAGAAATCGCGGGGATTGGTTGAATTTGCGTGAATGAATTGTTGCGAACGTGACTTCCTGGACGGGCTGGTTTACATGCAAGAGTCAACCACAGTTATCGAGGTGTGATCGACCAGCTGTGAGAGGAATATTTCATCAATCAGATGGCATGAACATTCACGTCTTGGGTGGTGATGGATGCTTGTTGCCAAGGTAACCACCGCTGATGTGTCATCACACGTTCCTGAGGTTCAGAGTCAGGAGGAATTTTTCCCTTTGCTACTGGCTTTAATTAGCAAACGTTAGCATGGGAGGCTACACCAACATGCTGTGATAGCATAAACATTGTTACTCACAGCTGAGACGTAAAGTGTCAGGCTTCGTAATGAAGGTTAAATGTGTCTCATTATTAACACTCACCTTCATGTGAATCCTTTGAGGAATCGGATCTGTTTTTGTGGCTGAGCTTTTTGATGTGGGAGCACCTTTGACTCTGAACACGTCGTATTGTTTCTGATGTTACATAAGCGTACTGTTGTTGACTTAGTGTGTGTGTGTGTGTGTGTGTGTGTGTGTGTGTGTGTGTGTGCGTGTGTGTGTGTGTGCGTGTGTGTGTGTGTGTGTGTGTGTGTGGGGGGGGGGGTTCAGAGGGTCCAGTTCTGTTTCTCACCGCAGGCTCCGAGGTGTGTTCGTTGGCAGGAGCTGATTCTGCTGCGTTGGCACAAAGATCTTTTCTTGTCTGTTGTGAGCGAGTGAGCGAGCGAGCGAGCGAGCGAGGGAGTGATGGTGTGAGTAATCCTGCACCGCCATGAGTCATGGATTGAATACAGCGAAGCAGCCGAGGAGATAAAGGAAGTGACACGGGTACAACAGAAGAGACGACTCGACCCAGCTGGAGTCAGCAGTCACATCAGTGAAGTCCATCAATCGTTAAAAATGGCACCGTTACCCGTGTAAACTGGGAATGTGCACGTGTGCACAGCCACGTGCACAAGTAGGTGGACTACAACAACAATGGCCGAACCCCCGGGGCTCTTTCTGTGAAAATGACCTGCGTTCAGATTGAACCAACTTTTAGACGTGGCTGAAGCAGGAAGTTCTCAGAGCAAAGATTTCTCACACTGAACCGCTGACCAACATCACGGATTCCTCAGTCACACACGCCCAAACCCAGCCGACCGAGCAAGCCACCGCACACACACACACACACACACACACACACACACACACACACACACACACACACACACACACACACACACACACACACACACACACACACACACACACACACACACACACACACACACACACACACACACACACACACACACACACACACACACACACACACACACACACACACACACACACACACACACACACACACACACACACACACACACACACACACACACACACACACACACACACACACACACACACACACACACACACACACACACACACACACACAGCAGAAGTCGCCTCGTGTTTTCACGTTCGGATGCTGAGGTCAGATTGCTCTTTAAAATAAACAGGAAGACATTTGTGAAAAGTCAGTTGGAGCAAAATCAAAAAATATATTATTGTTTATTAAAGGAACAAAAACAGCAAAATAAAAACATTACGAGCTTATTAAATACAATTTAAGAGAGTTTGCATGAATCTGCTGTGAGTGGATGTTTTCCTGTCCTCAGAGCTCATCTGATGGAACGATGGATGATTAAAGTAGCAGCGCTCGTTTTGTTTTATAACAGCTGATTTGAGTGTGTTCACGCTGTGCACGACATCAGACTGTAAATGAGTTTTCAGAAAAGGGTTAATGTGACAGAAATGTTACAAAAAACGTTTTTGGACGCAGACCGAGGCGTCTGGCGTCTCACCTTTTGTTTTGGACTCTCTTTTAACCATAACAAACCTCAGGCAGGTCGACCTCCAGCCTCACCTCTCCACCTCTGACCTTCACCCTCTGACCTCTGCAGCTGCAGCCAGGTGGACCCCCGCCCCCCCGCCCTCCTCCTGATGTGCGACGAGCTCATGCAGGTGTGCAGGTCAGGGACGAGCTCTTCGTTTGGGAGCGTTTAGCAGCAGCAGTTTCCCCTTTAATGAAGCTCTAATCATCTGCACGTTCTCGTAAAGGTCGGCCTGTTATGTAAATTCAGCTTATGAAACATGGCGGGCAGCGTGTTCTTTTCCTCACTCCACACCCTGGCGAGTGGATCGAAAGGAGTGCGTGGTATTTCCTCGCGGCCGTGTTGGATAGCTCGGCTCAGGCGGCGTTGACGGATGAATCAAAGGGGCGGAGCTGCTGGCAGGTTGGTGACACCAGCTGTCGTGTTTTACTGGATGCCGTCACAGGCGGCTGAGTGACAGGTGATATTTTACATCTGCATACAAGGCATGAGGCCAAAAAGCACATCAGGGTTCCCACGCTCCTGAAACCGCTTCACGACTCAGCTTGAACGTGAGAGTGGAACAAAGCAGGAAGGTTTTATGAAGAATTGATTTATAAAAGACTTTAAACAGACTTATTTAGATCAGCTGTTTTCTTTCTCACAACAACCTCCAAACCTTGTTTCTTCAATGCATGATGAACATGTGTTCATCACCCTCCTGAATCACTCTTTGACTCTCTCTCTTGTCTTCCATGTGACCGAAGGAGTGTCCAGGCTCTCAGGACAGATTTAAAAGATATTGGGGTTTAAAAACAAGTGTTTGAAACTGTGTGAAAATAAAACTGACAGGATCACTTAATTTGCGTAAATCCATGTTGTGTCTTTAAAAAGCGAGCCTCTGTTGGCTCCTTCACGTGCTCACATGCATTTTGTGCACAGCTTCCAGTCAGATACAGACGATGAGAGTGGTATCAATATTTTCCAATGTTAGACTTCACAATAAAATCGCATTACAGCGCTGCCCCCTCCACCTGCAGCTGATCGTCAAGTATGAGGTGATAAATGAACTCCAGCAGGACGAGCAGAGACTAAACAGGAGCAAACTGGCTCTCTGGCCTCGTCTGATCTGGTCTGACTGTCCCCTGGTCTTCCTCCGCTGGGATCCTTTTTAAAGACAGACAGATGGAAGTGATGTTTCATATCTAATGTCTTAACGGACAACAGAACAATCAGAGTCCTTCAAGACTCGGTCTTAAGTGGTCCATGATGGATTATTAAAAACCCAAACCATGATCCTAAGCGTAGCAGGAGAGCTTCATCCACTGGTTTCAGGTTGATTAAAACGTGACACTGAACTCAACCCCACGTGTCCCCGAGTGTCATCACTGAGTGTCACGTATTCCCTTCTAACAACATGCTCAATAAAGTTCACTTTAATCAAACTGAAGTTTCACCTGAAATCTCACTCAGTGCTTCCTGTTTCTTCTTGTTCAGGCCGAGCCGGGCTGCAGGTTCAGCATCGTACTCCAGGTCCTCCTGGGGGGATCCAGATGGGATCCATAATCCCAGCAGCTAGCTCTGACTCAACCCCCATGGTCTCTGCACAGTTTGACCTACCAGAAAACCTCCAAAAAGGAAGGCGGACCAGGAGTCCCAGCTCCATCTCTAAGACTGAGCCTCCTCAAAGGACGCTGACGTCTCATTCTTTTACTCACTGTCCAACGCTCACGAGCTCTTTGTTCCACCTCTCTGTTCATCATCGTTTCCTTCTTCACCTCGAGTGACCAAAAGACAACAACGAGAGCAGTAATGCTTCTTTTCCTGGCAGAGCAGGCGGATATCTGAGAGGAAACTAATTAAGTCCACTGATTGGAAAGGATGGTTGGCGAGCTGATGCATCTGCTGTGGACGTCCCAGAATAAACGGACCATCACTGACGGAGACTCAAACGACCTCGACAGACTCAGTGTCTGTTCACACAGGTCAGACCGGCTCTGCTCGCTGACCTGAAGTAGCTCCGAATCGGTCTGGACTCCACGCTGAGACAGAGAAGAGGGAGCATTCAGACAGACTCTGAGGACACACGGAGACAGACAGAGAGAGGATTAGTCCAGCCTGCGAGGGGTCCTCGGAGACGTTACGTCCTCAGGAGAGCTCAGAGAGGACACCGGCTCACTTTGATGTGTGAGCGCCGAGCAGCCGTCTGGAAACAGATCACAGACTTTATGTAACTCTCAGTCACCTCATCTGACTCGGACTGAGAGGACGGAGGAGGACGAAGACGAGGGCGGAGGAGACGGCTGCTTAAATCCCTCGGGGACTTTCTCTCCAGCTGTTTTACTTTCTGACACAGCGTTTGCAAGAAAGGCTCGACTCCATCTGGACTGTTTTCTGCAGAATATTTCTGCAAGAAGTCGTGATGAACGCAGCAGAAAATATTCCCAGTTAATTTCCTTTTTTTTTTATTGAATAAAAAATGAGTTCAGTCTTCTGACATGTAATGACGCTGCTTCATTCTTCAGTCTGAAATGAACCGTTTCACTACTTTTAATTGTTCGACCTTTTTTCCTTTATGTCACGTCAGATGAGATGTTTGAGTGGCCAGAGTAAGGAGACGCACTGTGGGTGAAAAGCAATGCATCATGGGATTTCATCCCCACATGGGTTTGATCTGTAGCTCCGTTGTGTCGAACAAAGAAAAGTGTTTGTGGAGACGAGGAGTGGGACGGGGACGAGACGGAGCCTCCAACGCAGCTCACAGATTTTCAGACTTATTCTACATGTGGACAACGATCCGGGTTGGAGATGGATGAGAATCAGGAGATTCTGTGCATTTCAGCTGCCGCAACACAAACTGTCTGTACTCCTCAGTCCTATATGCATGCACGTGCATCTTCTTTGTTTCAGGCTGATTGAGACGCAAACAAGCAAAAGTGAATCCACCTGCAAACGGGATTATTTAGAAACGTGTCGGGATGTATTTAAAATACACGTTAACATGTCACTGAGCTCGTCCTGAGTATGGGACATATCTTTGTTTTGGTTTTTTTGTTGTGTTTTATCTGATTCACTTAAAAAGTTAACGTGCTATTTTTGCACAATTTGCACAAGAAGACGTTTATTTCAGTTTGAACCTGAAGACGTTTCAGCTGCGAGCGCTCAGAGCTCCAGTCCTGTTTTAATCCCCTTCAGGAAGGAAAGAAGAAGAAAGTGGAGCCGTCAAAGTCACAACATGACAACATGATCCTGGAGGGCAGGATTTCAGCTGACACAGATCTCCGACATCTCCTGACTCCGGTGTGGACGAGATCAGGCAGATGGATCAGCGCTGCACGGCGGCTGTGATTCTGATAATCAGCGCCTGTTTTGGTTACAGATCTTTTTGGGGGTGCGGGGGGACCACACAGCTCGGAGGAAATGCCTCCGGGGGGGTACAGGGTTACAGATTTCCTCAGACAGGAGATCTGTGTGGTCTGTCCCCGAACGTTCGATGTAAACGTCTGAATATTGGACACCCTGCTCGTTCCTCTCAGTGTTTTGTCTGAGGAGTTTTTAAAGCGTGACAGATGGCCTGTTTTAAAAAGCAGAAAAGGAGATTTAAAACACTGGATTGTGTCCTCTCCTGACGTGTAGACCACTCAATCCTACGTTTTCCAAATGCACCCGTTTTTTATTGATAGAGTGCAGCTGTTGGTCTTTGTTTTGGGGGGTTCATGTCTCACATTTGTTCTCTGCGATTTAACAGATTGAACCTTTTTTAAAGTTGCATTCAGACTAAGTGAGGTCAGTTCAAACCTTAAAGATTTAATTTGATCCATAGGAGCGTATGTTATGTTTAGACTGTGCACAAAGAAAGAAATGAAGAAACATAAACCAAGATTAATTTATAACCGTCATAACTTAAGAGTTTGATTCTGCCAAAGCAGTGTTTCAGCACTCCGATGCTGCGTTCACAGATCCCTGTTTTTTTATGATGCTGCGTCCTCTCTTCCCCTCAGCTTGGAGCTCTAATCTGAAGCAGCACGATGCTCTCCGAGGCCTTACGTAAGGCAGATGCTGAGGTGAAGGTGTGTTCTCACCTTGATGCTGAGAGACGAGAAGCTGCTCCTGCCAAGATGCTCCCGGAGCCGTAAACAGAAACCTGTAATTACATTTCTAACGTGACATTTGATATACATCCACCAGCGTATTCAGAGCGCTTATGCAACTTGAATATATGAGTTACATCAATGGTGTTAAGTATGTCAGGGCTTTGATTTATATTCCTGGATTTGCCCTTCTTTGGCCATGTTTGCTGTGTTACAGGGAGTCGGGTGATGTCAGCCTTATATCGAGGTTGTTGACGCAGCTCCGACAAAACCAAAGTATCTTTTTATCGTTCTTAACAGTCCGGGTCCGACTCACTTTTTAAAGACAGGATCGTGGATGGAGTCAGAAACTGGGATGACAGAGAGGTTTGGGAATGACATGCAGGAGGACTCCAGCCTCCATAAAGGGACCACCAGGCTCCCAGCGTTATGAGACAGGACTTCTTAATCCTACTTGGTCAACAAAAATGGCGGAAGAGAAACTGAACTAATTCACTTCATCTCGATCAGGTGGACACATTACTGCCAATTTCCACATGCACAGCAATCATCTGAGATTCTCAGCTCCCGCTTCTCAGTTTGTCTCCCCCCTCCTCTCACACAGGTCAGCATGTGGTGGACACTGTAGCTTCAGTGTTTAGCCAGCTCTGCATGTGGTGGACACTGTAGCTTCAGTGTTTAGCCAGCTCTGCATGTGGTGGACACTGTAGCTTCAGTGTTTAGCCAGCTCTGCATGTGGTGGACACTGTAGCTTCAGTGTTTAGCCAGCTCTGCATGTGGTGGACACTGTAGCTTCAGTGTTTAGCCAGCTCTGCATGTGGTGGACACTGTAGCTTCAGTGTTTAGCCAGCTCTGCATGTGGTGGACACTGTAGCTTCAGTGTTTAGCCAGCTCTGCATGGGTCTGTAAAGCTTTCTGCGTTCTAACCTCTCTCCATGTTTCAAAAGCATCTCCAACATTGATCCTAGTTTGAGCAGCTTTCTGCTGCTGGAGCTTATTAGAAACATGCAGAGGCTTTTTAGCTCGGGTACAATCACTTCTATCTGAAGCAGTTCCACTGCCCGCTTCCATCGCTGCAACACCTGTTCACCTGATAACTGCTCTCATATCTGGCAAACCCAGGGGCGTCCAAAACGGCCTTCAAAGCCCCGCCTACCTTCTCTGGTCCAATCAGATCCAGAGCATTCAGGAGCTGCACTTGGAGTTTCCTCCATGTCTGATCACAGAGGAAGAGAACGTCATCATCTCACTCTACACATAAATTACAGATCGCTCCTTTAAATAAATATGAGAATTAGGAGAAATCCTTTAAACCTAAGTCCCTTCCACAAGTCTCTAAAAATCTCTTTTGTTCTGGCCATCATTCATTTGAGTTTCATAACCATTACCTGGGAATGAGGCTGTTTTCATTCCCCAGAAAGCCATCAGAGAGTATTTATGGAGATCACAGTGAACCGGGGCTCGAGCCAGGAAGTCGCCACAACATCTCGCATGGAAAATTATCTGTCCTGATGCAGACATGGAAAACTTGCAGGACCATTTATGGGTTGTGGTGCAGTGAGAACAGAAAAAAGGGGGCTACAGAGGTACAAACTTTCAGTTCAATCAGCAATGATCTGAGACTCTCGGGTTTCACTTCTCAGCTTGTCTTCACTTGAACGTTCGAAGGCTTGGATGTGGAAAAGAACAGTAAACAAACCGGTGACAGATTCTGAAACAAAGTGTTCACAAGTAGGGCGTTCATACCTGAGAGAGTGACTCAGTGCGGCGAGGCGAGGACGGAGGATGCCAAGCAGCTATTTTGGTCTAATCTGTTGGAGAATGTTTGATATGTAGAGCAGATTCTTGTCTGAAGGCTCTCGTGACTGAGGAGAAACTAAATCAAAGCGGGGACATTCCTTTGAAATAAAAACCTGCGTGTGCTCTTACTCAAAGCAATACGGCAAAATACATCCATGCCCGCTTGATAACCATCGTGTTTGTAAGTTATTGTAACATTCTTGGCGGGTCATGCGGCCTCAAAGCACTTCTGCTGTCCGCTGCAATTTAACTCAACGTCAGCATGTAAAGACTGGGAACATAAAAGCACCAGGAAAGTCTGGTATTTCTGATGTCCAAGAAAAAGTCACGTTAGCCGCCACCGGGCCTCTGCATGAGGAAATGAAAGAAAGCCTGAACCTCCCTCCAACACAGAAACCAATATGTCAAGATCTGACAAGAACATCACACACACACTCGTAAACATTTGTTTCAGATTTTCCTCAGACTGGAACACGAGCTCATTCTCCTCCGCACAAAGGCTAGTTTGTTAGCTGGAAGCCTTCGGGCTACGTTAGCCATGGTTTGTTTTTGAAGTTAATTCGGTCTAACAAGCGCAGCCTTTTTTGGTCTGTTCAACATATTTCTCGGTTTATTGGTCCCAACGGAACCTTTAAACTGCAAATCAACCTCTTGGAGTTGCATAATTAAAGCAAGTTTGGTCCAGGAAGTGATTGATTCAAGTTTCTGCTTTAAAGAGAGGCTGTGTAACTTTTACCAAACAAGACTTCTGTCTGACGCAAAAACTGATGAGTCATTGTGATTCAATACTGAGACACATTCTGCACAGATTTAAAAAAAATAATAATAATTCTATCAACTTTACAAAGTAAGCAAGAGTGAACAAGTATGGCGCCTGTCAGCTCGTCCTGAATAACTGTGAATGAAGAGGCTCAGTTCTTTTCAGGACAAGCTGTAGCAGCTGTTAGCGTTCTGCAGCCTGCTCGCTATGTACAGCTAACCTAGCTAACATTACGACGTCAGGCCTGGTAACACAAACCACCTCACACACAGATACAGCATTCAAAAGCAGCTTTAGTTTTTGTCCTGTATCTACCAGGATGAGAGAGGAATCTTATCTCCCTCTCTATCTTTATTTACTTCATCCGTAGGCGTGCTAAACGAAGCCGACTCGCGTATCGGCGCATGATGAGCTGTGACACTTTGTAAACTTTTGATAGGGGTGGATTTTATTTGTTGTTGTTTTCTCATAATGTTAAAGATCTGGTTTTGAATCATTTCCTGTCAGCTTTAATCTACAGTTTCTTAAATTACCTCAAATATCTCCAACAGTTATCAAAGTCAGAGAAATATGTCATTTTAAAGTGCTAGCTATCATGTCTTGAGGCCGCCATGACAGATAGGACATGTTCGTTGTTGCCGTAGTAACACCGAATGTTACATCAAAGAGCGCTGCCACTGAAAGCTTCCGTTCTGTTGCTGTTTGTGCTGCTGAGATAAAAGCGTCACATCGACTATACTCGGATACATCAGCTCCTCCCTCCTCAGGTCAACTCTGAGTATGTTTTTATGGAGCGTGTGTGTGTGTGTGTGTGTGTGTGTGTCACTCCCATGATTCCCCACCGGCCCCCTGGTGGCAGAATAAACCTACTGTCTTAAACTTATTTGCCTAGAAAATAAATACACATGTGGGTGGTCACAGCACCAACTACTGGCCAGGCATGGAAACAACAGTGTAATCAGCTGTTTCTGCAGATCTGTGTTCACAGCGGTTGTTGTCGCCTGAACACAGAGATCCTTCTGGAACAGAAAACAATGACGTTCCAAGTGGATAATTTCTATGTACATGGACTCTTTGCCAACCTCAGTCCCTGAACTGTACAGTCGTGTGACTGGCGAGATTAGTGCAGTTACAAAAGTTGTAGGAGTTCATTTTTTAAAGGGAACACCTCGTCTACCTTAAAAGTTAAGAGTTATATCTTGTGAAGATGGATCATTTGTTTGGATTTCACCTGTTAGGACCTAAAAATTCAACAGTAAAATTCTGATGAGACGAAACATAATGCTGCCAACGTCATAAAGTCTGAAACCTGACACCTGTGACCTGATTTCATAACCCTGTCCACTACTGTAACAAACACTTTTTGGCAGGTCATACAACTCCTGCTCATATAAAGAATGTTTTAAGGCAGACTTTGTTTTATGTAAGTTTAAACTGTAACACAGAAGTCGGTCACAAACCCCCGCTGTTTGCTGTTGTTGTGTAAAACATCTCCGAGGTCAATCACCTCCATCATCCCTTTATAAAAAGACGTGAATATTTTCAAGTCAGCCATTAATTGCTGTTCAGGGTTTGTTTTTTTTTCTTTCCCACCCTCACACGTCCTGTCCTGAGGCAGGAGGAAATCCAGGAGACAAGGTGATATTAGTGTGGAAGAAAAGCACAGTGAGCTGACAGATCCTTTTTCTGCAAAGTGTGAGTGATGACTGAACGGGCTCCCTGTCTGTCAGGACGAGCAGAAAAGAGACTATTTTGATATAAACACAGAGTTCAGGTTTTGATGAAGGGATCCTTTGAACCTGTTTGACCTCTGAAGTCGCCCCCGAGCGCTTCTTTGCTGGTCAGATCTTGTCTTGAGCTCATTGTGTTTATCGATTGTGGACGTGGATTTGTGCAAACTGGTCTAAAAGTTTCATATTCAGGGAGTTTCCAGCATTTAATAAACGGGATGTTGCTGCATTTACAGGAGACACAGAGCAGCTACACAGCTCTGTCGCCTTCACGTGTCTGCATGTTAATCTCACAGACAATCCCTCCGTTATATTACCCGCAGTGTATGTGGGGCTGCGTGGCCTTTTCACCATGCATGAGCCGTGAGTGCATGAATTCATCGCCCACATGCTCAACAAAGCCTGTTGTGCTCCTATGCAGCTGTTTTGCCAGACCATTTTTGTAAAAGCAGTCTCGCAAATCTACATTTTTGTCGACCATTTCCTAAACTTGCAAGGCCGGTAATTTTCTGGAAGTTTAGACTGGCCTTCATCCCACCAATTAGCTGCTAAATACCTCCACAAACTGCCAGATTTCCCCGACAAGGAAACAAAAGTCAAGCTCCTGCCTAATCTGCAGCACAGTTAAGAGCCCACATTATTCTGGAAGAGAAAGACTATTTCCACTCTGGTGTCGGTAAGACGTACGTGAAGCTAGTCTGAGGCTAGCCACCTTAGCTTAGCAGACAGAAAACAGCTCTGTGCTTAGGTGAAATAAGCAGCTGTTTATCACATACCTGAAGCTGAATAACTAACACGTTATTTCCTGCTCGTCTTATCTGCTGCTCTGTCGATCTGTCTGAGCTCAAGAAAGAAAGAAAGTCCCAGTAAATCAATCCACTGATCCTTTGATCAATAGTAAGAGTTGTTGTTTAAACAAGGCAGTGTGGTCATGTAACAGCCACTTGTCCTCTGAAAATGAACAACTGCAAATACATTACGAAACCTTCATTAGAAACTATAATTAAACTCAGTTTTACATCTTCATGGAGGTGTTTTTTCATCAAGTGCTGCTAACTTTTGAAAACAGCATAATTTCAACTGTCAGTATGCTGTTCATCTAGACACAGAGAGTTTGCACACATAGACGCTGGTGGATTAACAGAAGAACACTCCCCGAATCCTGTCCACGATTTTCTCCAAATGTTCCATCTTTGTATTTAGTGACGCGGAGCAACAACTTCGCCTCATCATCCGTCCACAGAAACACACGTTAGTTATTTTTGCAATAATACCCAACAGTACAAGCGACGCCCCCCACAAACCACAGCCACCCAATGAGGTAGGGTGAGGGTTTGATTGGATCGGGGGGGATCGACTGGGTGGCTGCAGCAAACCACGCTTCTCACCTCACCGCTCTGTGGAAGGAATGTACGAGCGCAACACTGCCAACTACAGGCCTGACATGTGTACTACAGCTTTTTTAAGTCGATTTCTGTGGATCAGTGAACACAGCGTTCGTTGCTTCCTCAGCTCATTGTCACGTTAGCTCATGTCCAGCATGATGAGTCGCTTCTGCATTTTGGTCAAAGACAAATGTGAGTCAGAGCAGTTGGGGAAGTTTCTTCTTCCTCTAGTATTTCTGGTTTTTCGTGTGGACTCTCTTCCGCTGTCTGCGACCACAGGGCGGCTCAGGAGGCAGATCGGAGCTTTCACGGCGTGTTTGGGAGTTTTCAGCGGGGGCAGATGAGTGCGAGGGGATGTGGCGGTGACGGATCACTGACAGGAAGCTCAGCTGTCCGCGTCCATCACTGATTGGGCCTTCAGCTCTTCCACTCAGGACGAGCCGCTGAGAGAGGTTTCTGCTACACTGCAGAGAAGCCTGATGTGTTTGTGTCTGGGCTGGATGTCAGCGGACGTCTTTCTAAAAACACAGCTGGTTTGGTTTGTTATAAAGAAATATACTTAAAAAGAGAAACTGGCTGTTATGAAACAGAAGCTGTTGGAGTGCGTGGCATGCATCTTAAAATCCACCTCAGCCACTTTGTTTACTAAAGCAGAGGCCTTTAAAACTTTCTTTATTTGCATCACCAATTAAACAAGGTTCAGTTTGTACTCAGTGAAACTTTCAGGTGTTCCAAGTTAAAAATGATCTTTGCCTCTTAACTTGCGAAGACGATCAAGAGTCAACTATATTCACGTTTTTTTGTACAAATAATTTTAGAGCAATCAGGATTGTTTGTTTAAATAGCACAACATGTGAGACAATGTTTATCAGGAGACGTCGACACTGTTCTCTTTGTGTTATTTTTATAGAAACATGACTCGACCATGACAAACACTGACGAAGAGGAACCTCGAGCAGAGCCACACCCACTGAACAAGGGGGATTTAGGGAGGAGCAGAATCCTCGATTTCTAAACAATATTGATAAAACTGAAAATGAGAAATGCCTTCATGTTACACTTTTAACTCGGGACTTCTTCCCATAGTTACATCACAGGATGTGGAACACAGAAACTCGTCATGCTGTGGTTTTTTTAGGGACTTCATACAAAACGGGAAGTATCTCATCGTCTTTGGTGAATGGACAAGAAAAGTGTTGCATCATCACTGCAGCCCTTTAGACAAACTGACCACTGCCCTGTGGGTGTAAGCATGTCATGTCTGACCAAAGTAAAAGTTGGTTATTTAGCCAAAATCCTTCTGCTGGCTTCCTTATTATTTACAATAATTTATCAGGATAAAAACCAACATTGGATGATCTGAATTTAGCTGGTTAAACTGCTTAAATCTGCTCAGTGTTGGGATCAGCTCAGTATGGATGTGAGAAACATTCAGTATGTTTACATGTTGATATAGTTTGATATGCTATTTAATGACTCGGCCACAGCATGGGGTGCAATGCCCCCCTTTCAGAGCTACTATTGACCCCCCTTCAAGTTAGAAAGCAGAACACGAGTTACAAGTCAGACAGGAAACACATGGACACCTGAACAGCTCTGAACATCGACTGTAACCCTTGACCTTTGGTACCAAGGCAACACATGCTATCCCTCCACTTTGTGGTGATATCATGAAGCAGAGGGCGACAAGACTTCTGCTATGCTACACATTGATGCTGTTGGACTTTCAGGTCGTAGCTTGGCGCGGGGACTCTGGGCATTCAAAGACTGTGTAGACCAGTTTGGGTCCAATTGAGGCGAATACATGCAAAGGTCAATCGATCGACCCCGACTGCTTCATCTGTGTAAGTCTGACAGGCCACGTTTGTATGTCTCAGTTCTCTTCAGCATGTAAACGTCCTGAATGACAGAGTGGTTACTGAATTATATTATAATGTTTAAGGTGCTCTGTACAAACTGTTGGTGACTGGAAAAAAAGAAATAAAAACACAGACTGTTGCTGTAGTTGAAAACAAAGTAGTACAGAGGTCAAGCTACTTTACGGCCATGAACCCAGTTCAGTGTTTCACTGCTCCTTGTTCAGCCTTCAGTGAAGTAAATGGGTGACTGTGTGGAGAGCATGAGCAAATGTTCGGAGAATGCTCTCAGTTTGTGAGAGGCAGACATGAGGCCATTATTTAATAAACTTACAACCAGCGTCTGGATTCTGCCAAGCAGACAAATTAAAGGGAAGAAAATCAGCCTCGCTCCCGCAAAGATTTAATTAAAAAAAGGGAGAAAAAAAAACCTCACTGCGAAGACTGAAATGAAGCCGTCTCTTCTTATTTTTCTTTCCCTTTACTTCACCTTGCATCATCACCAAACTGAACACTGCTGAAGCAAGCAGCATTAGTCCCGTCTTCAAACTTTTAAACATTTGAGAGGCCCTTTTGTGCCATTGGTCAGATCTTCCAAATGGAAATCTCAGACCTGACAAAGTGAGGAGTTTCCCTAAATAAAATCTCTGTCAATAAATACGTTTGGTCGAACAGGGAGCGGGCGGCGATGTCGCAGTTTGGAAAAACAAATCCTTCACTGGAAATGTTTCTCTTGGCACCGACATGGAAATGAATGTTTGGTTAAGGGTTAAGCACAGTGATAAATCAGCAGATATCTCCTCCTGCCTTCATTTGGGACACTCCTCTAGGCCGACTCCATGTCACGTGGTCAGGGCCGAACAGGCGGTGCTGCGAAAATCTTTTGTTCTTTTTTAGACAAAAATCTGTGAGCCTATTTAGAACACATTTATAATATATACATTTAAATATAGGTTTAAAAATAGATTCAGATTCACCACAGCATTGTCTTACACTTCAGTGAACACAGCCAGGGTCACACACACACACATACACACATTCCTCTCAGAGGAATATATGCACTATGACTTAAACTTCACTTTAACAATACAACAGGTTTGATCAGCTGGCATCAACCTGAGTCACTGCACCCACATTTATGTCACACACTATCAGCTCCACAATCCTTTTACACACAGCACAAAGAAGTCAGCTCAGACAATCTAAGCACATGATTGAGTAGCTCTCCACATCCACTACACAAACACAGAATCACACCTTTTTCTCCATCTCCAACCTTTTTACGCAAACCACAAGAAAACACTCTCCGTCATTTACACGTTATTAAACAATTCTCCAAATCCATGACGCACAGAACACATGATCAAAATCACACTCTCAATCCACACCACATTGCAAAAACACTTTAGTGACGTTACACTGCAGAGATATGAAGGCGCACGGCGGCACCATGACCTTACTTTGAGCTGCAGACAGGGTGTCCTGGTTACAGGTGTCCAAATGTCCACGTGCGCTCTGGAGTCGTGGAAATAAAGTCTCAAAGGGGGACGGATGTCCAGGGAGTTCATGATGTCTGTGTGGACATTCATCACTTAAAGGTTTGCGAGTCTTTTCTGGGTCATCATGGTGCTGCGTGTCTTCAAAAGACGTGAGGCTGAGAAGGTGCGCTCAGGTGAGGCCACAGAGACAGGATGGCACAGACGGAACTCAATCAGTGTTTCTGTCTCTGAAAACATGGCTCTTGTTTGTTACTGGAGCTTAGTCCAACATGATGCTTCATCTTGAACTGTGACACTCGTAGGCCGAGCATGGACCGGGCAGGGAACCTTTCTACTTCACTCTGCGTCTGCAGCCACGAGCCTACCTGACGTTGACAACGTCACTTCCGTCGTCTACTTGTGTTGATTAGGCCTAAAAATAATTAAATCAAAATCATAAATACATGTAACAGCCTACTTGTGTCAAAATCTTTCCCCAGAAGATTCATAAAGAATTTATTTAAATTGTGCAAAAATATTTTTAATACATTTTTAAAAAATCTCCCCCTTGCCACCACTTCCTGCAGCCATGCACGTGAGTCATACACCACTTTATTTACACTTTGGGAAGAGCTTTTATTTGCTTTAGATGCTTAGAGTTAGATAATAATAATAATAATAATAATAATAATAATAATAATAATAAATGATCCTGATATTCTGCATTAGGCTTTTGCTGCTTGCATGGTGAAGTTTATTTCTTCTTGGATGGAACATTTTTCCACATTATCAACTGTCTTATTAATGTTCTCTACAAAGTCCTACAACTTTCAGTATCTGCAACATGGGGTCACATTGACACCATGTGTTTCGCCATGCCTCAAACTTAACATTATTCCTGGTTAAAAAGAAATAAACACATTTATCTTTACAGAAGAACAGAACTCCAACATCCATCTGTTGCACTAAAACCTTTATGTCCATACTGGTCCATACTGGTCCACCACCATCCAACCATTACCAGTAGCATTGCTTTGCTAGTCTGGCGTAATTTGACCAGTCACACACATCAGACCATGTGTACCAGCTTGGCCATGCTGGTGTGTCATGAGCAGGGATACCAGCATTACTATCGTGGCTTCAACCAGCTAACGGAAGCTGGTCTACCAGCTGACAGTCAGTTAGCTTAGTTAGCATGAAAACTGACAGCTGGTTAGAAAAGACTAACTAAGTTTAATAAAGAAGTGTTAGCCTGGTGAGCCTGAAGCTAAATTTTATATGCACGCTGTTTTATATATATTTGAATAAAATTAGCAGCATAAATAGTTTAACAAGCAAACTTGGAGGTTGTTTGCTTCTAATCTCAGAATTAATGCTAAGATTTAAGATAGCTTAATGTGAACTACCAGCCTGCTAACTGAGGTAAACATCTAAACTCAAACGTTAGCATAAAAATGGCAGACTGTTAGCAATTGAAAACTGACCTGTTAGTTTTGAACACAAACTGAACCTCCTGTTAGATTAGTTTAGCAAAACAACTGGCCGTGTGCTAGCTAAACATAATAATGACTGCCTGTTAGCTGAGATTAGCATAGAGATTGAGTTTCCAATGAAAATTGGAAGTTTGCATTTAGTTTAGAATAAAGACTAGCAGCCAGTTATCTCAGATTGACATTATAATTCATGGCCTGTTAAGTTAATTTATCACAATGTTTGGAAACCAGAAGAACCAGATAGGCTAGCTTGGTCACAGATGTTTAAAATACAAATAGCCTAAAAGTTAATCACAGTCCCTCTGATAAAATGTCATGTTTGATTGATAAATACAGTAAACTAATCAGTTAAATCAGTAGTTTGGTTTTATCACAAAGCAGCGAGCTCAGTGTATCTGGCTGAAATCTTATCTTCTGCGAATGCCATGGTTGTGTTCGAAATCACAAGTGACCCCCAACTCGTCGCTGCACAGCGATTGAGTTCTCTGTGCACGATGACTCGCTCGCTCGCCGCCAACAATTAAATCTCTCGCCTGATTTAGGTCAGTAGAATTAAACCACTTTCCACTTACTTAAAAGTTTTGATTGGCAATGCATGTTATTGCTTGTACGCTACTTTTCACAATACAATTAGGGTACTATATTGAGTAATAATAATAATAAATTTTATTTGTAAGCCTTTTTATGATCATGTTGAGTGATTCAGCCCACATCTTGTCATGTTTTTTGTTTTTTTTTAAAGGGTTTTGCGAACAACATTCAGGCGAAATGTTTTTGATACAATTTTGTCCTAATGCTAAGCTAAGCTAACTCTTTGTTTTAGCCAATGTAACATCAGACTGTAACTGGTAACAGTAAATAACTTTATTTCCCGATATGATGAGCTAACGCTTCGAGTCATCGTTCAGTAAAAAAGATACAAAGCCAAAAGTTCAGTTTCAAATCTTACACAGATCTTTATTGTTCTTTTAATTACATACAGTTCATGGCAAACAACGTTGCCCCTTTGTCTTTTCTTTTTCCCGTCTCTTCAATAAAAACTTTTTTTTTTCACGTACAAAAACTCTTCTCTCGTCTCCTTTCCCTCACATACTTTTTTTTCCCATCGCTAACTCTTAACTTGATTTTCACCCTTTCATCAATCTGTGAGCAAATAATCACATCAACTTAAACAGAAAGTTAATGGACTCTAACATTTTGCTCTCTTTCATTTCAAAAACACATCTTCTTCCATCTTTTCTCTTTCCTCTTCAGCCTTCTTCAACTTTCTGCTAGTCAGTCTTTTCCATGTTTAACTGTCCCGTCACTCAGGACGAGTAAATACACCCCGTAGCCTCTACGGGTGCATGCAGTGTCCACAACTAAAGCTCCATGCAAGATACTACACTGAAAAAAGATTCATTCTGGAAAGTCAGCTTTTCTTAAAACCAACATGGCTCAGTTCAAAATTTTGTTTCAAAATGAAAATCCTCCTCTCCAACATGATTTTAACATCAGATGATCTTCATGATGTCTTTGTACTAACAGAGAAAAAACTGAAATCTCTTCAGTTACTGGATTTGAATTAATGCCTCCTGATCCTAACATCTGTCATTAAAGGAATGTATAAAAATAATAAGACGTCTTCTGATTACTCTTCAATCTTTAACAGAGATTCGTATCCTTGCGTAGCAAACCTGATCGGGATTCTCGTCTTTCTTTTTCTGCTCAACACATGCTCAAAAGAATTCACCTAAAAGGCTAAAACAGTGCTGCTTTAAGATACCTACAAAAATACTACAATACATTTTAGAATATAAAAATGTAAAACTTTCATTAGCCCCCACATAAGGTCTAAAATAATGCTTAAATATCAATTGAATAGTAAACAGGATTGTATGCACCACCTCGATCTTCAAGAAATCAACACGCACGTGTTTGCTTTTCATTAAGCCTCCCTTTTTTCAGAGTGAGGGGGAGGCTGTGCACGTCACCAGAATACTGTCTCTCTGTGGGATGCACTCGGATGGAGGGGTAAGGTAAATAGCTGCCGAAGAGGACAGTAACAGAGAACACTGTTGTAATAATACGCACGCAGACACACATAAATACAAGTCCCACGCTTCTCCTCGTTGGTTTTTAAACATTTATGTACAAACAAATGTCCGCTCTGAAGTCCATTTTCTCCTCCTGGCGAAGCTCACACCATCGTCTCTTTTCTCTTCCCTAACGAACACAGAGACTTCTTGTCCTTTTTGGTTTTGTGCGATGTGCGAGAGGAGAGCAGCGGCGACGCCCCTGACGATGTCGTCGACAAAGAGGACGACGAGGAGCGCGACGAGGGAGACGAGGAGGTGGGACTCGGGGCGGAGCTGTTGCACGGAGAGGTGGGGGCGGACTGAGAGGCCGGCTGCAGGCAGTTCTCATCCGCTTCCTCCATGTGGATGATGGCGGAAACGGAGGAGGGGCGGCGTTTGAAGCGAGTGTCGCTGGCAGGCGGGGAGGGCGTGGAGGGCTCGCTGAGGGGCCGGTGGACGGAGATGGCGCTGCGGAGGCAGTTGAGCCACTGCTGCTTGTGGAAGATGTCGTTGACTTGCAGCGTGTGGGACTGAGCCTGGCTCGGGTCTTGGGAGCGCACCCGGAAAATGTTCTTTGCTGTGGAGAGAGAGGAAAAATGGGAATGAGTTTAAGTGGTAATCTTTACTCCTGACGAGGAATGATCTCGCAATCAGCTGAAGACAATTCAGAGTCTGGATGTTTAATAACCTAAGGCGTGTCAACTCTCATGAGCCTCACCTTTGTCTGCATTGCTGAAAGCGCCTCTGAAGGATCCGCCCATTCTGACGTCTCCATCCTGCAGGTCCTCCAGCACAAGATCCTGCACTGGGATTGGCTGTCGGTAAACCTGGAAGCAGTGGCGCTCGTTCCTTGTGACTGGGCGTGTGAGGACCAGCAGCTCGGTGAACAGGAACACATGCAGCTTCTGGAAGGAAAAGAAAAGAAAAGATTAAAACCAGGGCAGTGTTGCGTAACGTAAGACGCTTATCAAAGATCATCGTCGTATTGTTAAATCAGAGTTTGGTTTCGGGAAGCGGCGAGGCAGGAAGTATCATGAGCCTGCCTGGCCGCCTTTTATGGGTTTGTGTGCTCACCGTGCCGCTCTTGTTTCTCAGTTCTCCGTGACACAGCAGGCTCTTGCACTGCTCGATGCGAGGGTCTTTCTGCCTGTCGTCCAGATACTCCAGCTTGTCGATGTAGTACTGGCACTCAGACTCTCCCTTCTTCATGTTGATGTCTGACAACACGCCCTGGATGATGGTGATCTGAACACAAAAAAAGGCATCCAAATATTACACTGCTGCCACTTTGTAAGATCTAAATACTCGTGCGAAATAAATGTGTTTCCTTGACTTACCGCTTCCTCGAGACTCGCAGCGTCCGGGTGCTCAGCTGGAGTGTGCTTCAGGATCTCTTTCAGCAGCAGAGGGTACTTGACCAGGCGAGAGCGTGGGATGTCCAGAAAGCTCCACAGGTCCAGCTTCCTGCTGAAGGGCGACTCGAGACAGCGCTGCAGGAAGTCCTGCACGCGTCGGTCCTGCTTCTTCTGGTCCAGAAGAGCCTTGGCTGCCAGCTGGTTGCTGCAGTAGTCTTTGTAGGCGTTGAGCCTTGGCAGCTGCAGGGGGAGAAGGGACGCTTTTATTAGTGCGGCTCTTTTTAGTGGTGAACCCAGGTGAGATGAAACAGAATCAAAGCAGCTTACCCAGCTCACGACAATCTCTCCGATCTGCCCTACGGTCCCGTCCGGCCCTGTGGCTTTGGAAAGCTGTGCCAGGAGGTCCTCGTGCAGCGGGATGTAGGCGTCCAGGTTGCCGAAGATGTGAGTCAGCTCCTCCTCGGACATAATGGAGAGCTTCAGCATGGGGTCATGGTACGCCTGTGTACGGAAGCAGAGCCAAAGCGGTCAGACAACATCTCAGCAGAGGAGGCGATGGCTAAAAATATCCACAGCAGAGTTTTAGGGGGTTCGAGACAAAGGCAGAGGAGTAACTCTTGGCTTTTTATAGTTCCTGGCGTGGCTGCATGCAGCCCCTGCCAGACTTTGATTTAATCTGTTTGCTTTATATGTACTCCCACTGCCTCGGAGATTTAAAAGGACAAACCTTGCGTGCAAGCTGGAGGTCTTCTATCAGGTCCTGTTCTCCACGAGACAGCTCAAATATGGCCTGGAGAGAGGAGGGGGCAGAGAAGGATACTTTTAGCGAAATGCATGAATCAGGAAGTCATTATTACAACCATTAGACTCAATCTAAAAACCCGGCTGCTGCCAAACGGCTGAGATCAACTCTGGCTGCTCTCGCCTTTTGTTTCAAACTGTACAGGCTTCGACAGTTGGCTCTGATGCCTGACATATGCGGGACAAGTGGGGCAGGAGAGCGCTGCTTTGTTGGCTCGTCAGGTGGATGTGAGCTCACACAGACAGGAAAATGAGCTCTGAATGGCTTTTAGCCCCATTTGGACTGTTTGACACAAATATTGCATGCGTGTGTGAAAGTAGTCTGGTAGACATGTTGAACTTCCCACTGTCTGGGTTCTAACGTTCCACTTTGTGTCCTGAACATTTGTGCTGTATTTTATCGTCTCACCTCCTGCCGCTTGATCTCTTTGGTGGAGAAAGTTCCCTTCTGGTGGACGTCGAGCGTCTCCGACCACAGAGTGCTGTTCCTCCTTTTTGGCGGTGTTGGGGCCGCTGCCTTGCTGCAAGGCTTCTGGGGCCCGCCCGGCGACTTGCCATCCCCCCGGAAGGAGGCCTGATGGTGGGAAAGAGGAAACCGTAGGTGTCAGACGACGTCGCAGTCGGAGAAGTTTGGTGCAACGTGCAGAACAGTCGAGAGGTTTCTCTTGTCCACTGTAGTTCCTATTCTTACCTGGATGGTTTGGCCGAAGCGCCGGACGGCCCCATTCTTCACCGGAGAAATAAGGTTGGCTAGCGACGTCACCCTGCCGAGAGGACGGACACGCTTGTTGCTGGGTTCCTGCAGAAGAGAGGGGGAGAAAAAGAAATGGAGAAATGAGTGAGGCGAGTCTTCTCATCGTGTGAGAGACAGAACAAATCAATCAGTCACAGCCGAGCAGACCTCAGCAGCAAGTCCAGGCTCTCTCGTGTGACTTCCTTGAGATTAAACACATCAAGTCGAGTCATAAATCCTCGTTATGGACTGCTCTCCTAGTTTTTGAGGGGAGGAAATCGGAGCTGCTGGAGCCGAAGTGGAGCCGCAGACAGACTGGCTGGCTGAGCGGCGGACAGGCAGAGGAAGCAGCTCCAGCAGCTGTTGGCTCCATCATGTGAAGAGACTCGAGCCAGGACAGCCCACTGAGCACAAAGACCCTCTCTGACTGCTGATCTGGAAGGGGAAAGGGGTCTGGAGGAATGCCAGGAATGCACGAGACCCTGCTCTCAGCTGTTAAGTCTCCCCCCTCCCCTGCTACTATCTGACCTGACAACAGCCCCAGCGCCGCTCCAGAGTGAGATAAACACTTCCTGATCTGTGCTCCCCAGAGACAAAGCAGCACTGGCAGGGACAGTGTGGCAGTATGTCAGGACACTTCAGACTCTGTCCCCTGTTTGAGTGTTTACACGGCGCGGCGTCGCAGGGGGTTGCACCGCCACGTTTGGAGCTGCGAGTCGAGACAGGCTCTCCGACAGGCCTCGCGTGAGAGCAGCACCACACCTGGGCCAGGTGAGCCCCCCCCCCCACGTCGCCCTCAGGCAGGGAGAAAGCAGAGCTGCTTGGCCTTGTGCCAACGACAACAGGCTGCAGGAATCAAAGAGCTGCAGATCTGAGGTAATGATTTCAGCCTCTTCAAAAAGTCCACACCAGACGTCCGCAGCTGTAATTAGCATTTCTTCAGTTTGCATTTTAAAAAACCTCACACTAATGAGTGCTTGCTCTCTAAAACCAGTGCGAAAAAGCTGCTTGTGTTTTCTCCTGACTCAGGCCAAATGAGGGTTTTTGCCTTGGCTCAGCAGTTCTGGGAAACAGAGCAGCCATTGAGGCTCGGGGCTCTCTGCGGACACAGCTGTTGAACAGATCCGCTCGGTCTGCTGTGAGCTGATGCTGCTGCGGTCGAGTCACGGTCTGCTGCGGTCCCCGTCTGCACATTGGACCAGAACACTCAGACAGCCAGGCATGGGAACTTTGTAAGCCCCCTGGTGGCCGAAGCCGTCAAAGACAGCTGCTTGCTGTTTGCCTGCGGTCTCCACGCACAGACTCAAATGTGTGACCTTTTCATATCAACAGAGAGCGAAATCAGAAAGGTACAGCAGGGAGGGTGTTTCCCTTCCTGTCCAATAGAATTAGTCCAAGAATAACACAAAGCCAGCGGTCCCACTGTTTGTCTATCAGCTGACGGGGGGAAAGTTGCTATTCCTGGCGGTTTCACCTGCGAACTCGCCGGAGTATCAGCGAGTCTGGCTCACTTCAGGAAACCAGACAGATCCGGGGTTTGTGCTCGACTTTTTATCAGGGGGAACGATGACCCTGCAGACACACATCATGCACAGATGTGCTCCTCAGAAACTCCTCTAACCTCAGATTACCAGCTCATAAATATCAGGAACTCCCTTCCTGTGCTTTGAAGTCCTCTGCTGTACACCACAGATGTGTCCCCGCGGCTGCTGCACAGCGTGAGCTTGATAGGAGATGGGAACAGGGCAGGCAGAGTCGAGGTCATTGATAAGTCACCGCAGGACGGGGGAGGTGGGGGGGGGGGGGGGGGGGTAAACTTCTCCTTTCTCTCGTGGCTTATCGTCAATGAAACACTTTCCTGAAATCTCTTCCAAAAGAGAACTGAGCTTTCAAATAAAGAGGAAGAGCGAAGCTGAGGTGGCCCTGCGTGCTCCTCAGCAGGTTTGTAGATGAAGGAATGCATCACTGATCACCTGCTTTATCTGCATGTATGAGAGCTCAGAAAGGAAGCAGGGCTGATGACTCGGAGTTTACCCCCCGCTGAACACCGATTCTCCACATCCCACCGAGGCTCAGCCTGCTGGGATGCATATTTAACATCAGACAGGGCGAATACACAACTCTGAGGGGGGGTCCCATCACTTCTTAGTGTTTTTCTAGGTGCAGCAGGATCTCTAATGATTAACTTCTCTCCAAGTTAGGCAACGTCTGAAGCTTTGTGTGAAGAGCCAGGGAACAAAGTTCAAAGTCTCAGCACACGCACACACGAAAACAGTGTGTGCTCAAGAGAGATAAAAACCAGGGTTAGGCGCTGATTCACTCACAACCTGACTCAAAGATATGAGCTCATCTTAATGAGATCCAGGCAAACATTGACCCCCCAGCCACAGCCAAACAGAGCACACATATTATCACAGTGGGTTTTTAAAGCATCTCACCTCTAAGTCTTTGTTGGCTTGGTTCTGGTAGTCTATCACTTGCAGAGTCCGTTTGATAGGCACCAAGCTACCCAGTTCATCGTAAGCCACCATAGCTTTGAGTCAAAACAATATATCCTTTTTTTTTTTTTTAATCCTGAAGAGTCAGATCCGAGTAATCCACGAGAGAGGAAAAAAAAAGATGATGTGAAGGCTGCGTGAGAGTCGAACAGCCTCTAAATAAATCAATGAAATCCCCCTTCTCTTTCTTCTTCTCCCTTCATGGCACGGGGGATCCTCACTCTCACACACACACACACACACTCTCTCTCTAAACTTTGGTCTGAGCCGGCCTGAGGGAGGGAGTGCTTTATAGCAGGAGGCGAGACAGAGGAGGGGGCGGGGCCTAGCCTGAGCTCAGCCCTCCTGTCTGAAGATCAGGAGGTTTCAGGTTTACTCAGAATGAAAGCTGAGCAGCCCGCAGGATCTGAGAGGCTGAAAACAGTAGTGAGAATTTTACAGATCAGCGGCAGCGCTTTCTGCTAAATGGAGTTTACACAAACAGCTGCCATGAGGGCCAATGAGAGCTGGAGACACAGCCATGTGGGTTTATTCTCAGAGAGCTGCAGATTCTGATAAATTCAGGTCCCAGAAGATCTCAGATGTCTGAGCTGATCTCTTTCATGCTTCGAGGACTGTGAAACATTATTCGGAGTATTTCTGCAGTCTCACAGTTATTTATTCCACTCCTGTACGTTTCACTCCAGTAGAGCTGTTTTCAGAAGGACGCCTCCCACTGCATCATGAATCTCATAAAGTCAGCATCACTCTGGTCTTTCTTTATTCTTCTTAAAGTTGTATTTGTTGTAGTTTTTGTTTTGTTTTGTTTTGGGGGGGTAAAAAGAGAAAAACAAGAAACTGATCTGCAGCTGATTTTCTTATCATCACTTTGTTTCATGTTTGTCGTTGTCTGAACACCTGCTCAGGTAGTGCAGGACTGGAGAAGCTCTTTAACCTTTAACCTTTAACCTTACACACTTCACATTATGTATGTATGAGACTCTATATAGGACTTATCATTCTTTAACTCGACATGATATATGCTCATTTATTGGTTTCACATCACACCGGAAACATTTAGTTGTTGCTTAAACGTAAAATCAAAAAAATCATTTTGGATTTTAAAGACTAGCTTGGTTTCTTTTTTTTAACCTCTTGCTGTTACTTTTTTAATCCTCCTTAAAAACAGAAACAGTCCGACCTCGAGGGCGCCGTGAGAGCCCAAAACAAAACAAACCTGAGGTACGAGTTGAACCGCGGGCCGAATGGATTGTTGCATCCCAACGCCGCGCTTTAAGGCTGCAGGCCAACACACACGAGAAATGCATCATGATGTTTCTGCAGCATTCAAACCACACACACACACACACACACACCATCCAGCATGAAGGCCTGAAGTTTGTTTTTAACCTGAATGTCTTTGACCCTGAAAAGAGTGAAATCATGCACACGTGATGTTTTCAATAAGTCTGACGTTTCATCCGTGTGAGAGCCCGAACACTCTGTGCATGAACGTCACATCACGCTTGTTTCATCTTCCACTGTTTGTAGAAGAAAGCTTCCCATGTGTTCAGGTATCGGGGGGGGGGGGGGGGGGGACTCTCAGAGTTTATCAGACTCATCAGCTGACGACGGGGGAGGCGACCAATTAGAATATCAAAAGAGAAACACTGGGCCACATGTTTGAACTGAAACCTGTATATTCAGTGTGACAGGGGGGGCAGGGGGGCAGGGTGCGACTCCCCCCCCCCCCCCCTCCATCCCTCCATATGTTGATTTGACTTGTGTAAGGAGAGAAAGGTTCCAGTTTCAGTAAAGAAAACTCAACCGTTTGAAGTCAAATCAAAGATGTTTTTCACGCTTTAATGTTTAAATGTAGCGAAGATCAAACTAATAGATCGACACTCTGACAATAGATGAACATAATGTGTGAACTCATGTGAGGATTTTAATGAGTCAACTTTTTTTTTTTCCCCGTCAGAGTTCAAAATCGACAAATCAAATCGGACGCGGAGAAGCGAACATCTGCTGCGTCCAGTTTTTACAAACTGAAAAGAGACGTGTTGAGCGAACGTTGGGAGGAGAGAGAGAGGGAGGGGCGGGCGACACGCAGCAAAGAGTCCAGGTCAGATTTGAACCCACAGCCTCTGTGCACCGAGCATGTGACAAATAACCGCTAGGCTATCTGAAGGACATTTTTATCGTCTCTAATCTTCAATCACAAAAAGAAAAATACGTCTGATTGTGATGCGTGTTGTAAACAATCTGCAGGTTAATAATGGCGTAGAGATGCACACGTGTCGGAGGGACGAGCACACCTGAACACACAGACTCTGCACACCCATGCAGCTGCTGCACAGAGCGCCGAGGTGTGAGGTCTGATGGAGGGGTTAATGTGTGTCACATTTTGTGCGAGTCGGGCAAATGGACGAGCCCGCTCACGGCTCGGCTTCGTGCACCCAGGTCAACACGGAGGTGTGAGACAGGACACTGCTGCTGCTGGGACAAAACACGGAGGCTGATGGGAGGTGTATGGATGTTCACACCTTGTTCTTTGGGGTTTGTTGACAAAGCGTGTGTGTGTGTGTGTGTGTGTGTGTGTGTGGGTGGGGGCTGAGTCTGGTCTGGGTTACATCACTCTTAAGCCCCCCGAAACGGCAGATCTCAGTCTCGGGAGGAATAAAAAAAGAGGGATGGGGATTTGTGTCTGAGACAAAGATAAGACAGCAGAGCGGGGAAGTATGCAGACTGAGGAGTCAGAGTGGATCTTATAAAAGTGAATGTGTCTGTGTGTAGTCTGTGCGTGCTTGCAGCAGACAGACACCGTGTGCAGTCGGTTCGTTACTCACGCTGCATGGGGAGACCTCGAGCTGAATCACTCGTACGTCTATAAAAGCTAAACACAACGTGGCTCAGCCTGCCCGGCCGCTCGGCTGCAGCTGGAGCCGAGACCATTTGTGCTCCCACTGGACGAGCGGGATGAGTCATGCACCGCTGTCTAACCTGTGGCGTGCCGGTAAAGAGCAGCAGCAGTGAGGACGCGACGCGCACAGAATAATTACAGCTTTAAAGCCTGCAGCTCCGGGCGGAGAAACTCTGCTGAGCTCTGCAGAGTGGCTTCAAACGACAGAGGAGGACGGTGGAGGAGCTGCTGCCCTCTGCTGATGGAGGGTCAGCAGCTACAGGAAGGAGGAAACCTGCACTGAACATCGAGCAGCAACTGACCTCTCACTTCTTTTCACCTTCTACTAACATTTCCTGTCTCTCTTCCTTTCGTCATCTTTTTTTTGGCATTATTTTGGGGCTTTTCCTTTGTTTATTTTTACAGGAAAGGACAGTAGAGAGAGAGAGAGAGAGAGAGAGAGAGAGAGAGAGAGAGAGAGAGAGAGAGAGAGAGAGAGAGAGAGAGAGAGAGAGAGAGAGAGAGAGAGAGAGAGAGAGAGGGGAATGACATGCGGGAAAAGAGGCCGCAGGTGGGAGTCAAATGTGGACCGCCGCCTGCACGGCCTCTGTGCATGGGGAGTGACACCAGGCCAATCAGAGCCCGCCTTAGCCTCCTCCACTTAAATCACAATCCATTTCTAACCACAGCTGCATCGTCTGCATAAAATCAACAATAAAAACGATGTGATGTGCTGTGTGAAGAGAAGGACGCTGAGGCCTTGAATGGAGTTCAAAGCCACGGACTGAAACGTGTTTTAAAGCAGGAGGCCGATCGATCAGGCAGCGAGCTCCACAGACTTTGGAGCTACGACAGCCGAGTGCTTTGACCTCGACCTTGAACAAAAAGCAGACACAGCCGCCGTTCACTTCAGCGCCTTCAGAGTGACCTCCGTGACGTGTGCTTCAATCTTCACTCAAGAGACAAACACAAAGTGAGTCAAGGTCACAGGAAGTTGTTCTCTCACAGAGCTGCGAGGAGAGATTCTTCACCGCCACGGAGACGTCGGACATCTTTTAAACAAAAAAAAAAAACATCCTTTAAGAGGCAGAAATCTCTGACCAAAGCGGACTCATGATGAAGAGCCGAAATGTCACCGTGCTCGAAAAAACGAGACCGAGCGAGATGCAGGAAGAAAGACAGGACGGCGTCTTTGTCTTCCTGAGACAGAAGACTTTTTCTGTCCATTTATAAAACTTTAACTCACGTTTTTAATTTAGGAGAAAAACATCCACAACCATGTTCATTTCTATCCACACACAGTCTGCTTTAAATCCCTCTGTCTTCAGTAAATGCTCTGATGACTCTGCGGTTTCATTAAGTTGTTGTAATTAATGTCACATCAAAGATCTTTTATTGTCTCTGCAGCTTCATAAACAGACACTAAAGTTAGAGACGAACTTTTCCTTTGATGCCTCGACTTCTTCAAAACCCGAGCACAGTTTCAGTCACATGTTAACCGTTGCCACGGAAACGCCAGACGTTGCTTACAAGGCCGCGAAACAGCGACATTCTTTTCAGAATAAAACGCGAGTGAATCTGTAAGATCGCCACGGTAACGCCTTTTTCTCCGCCATCCCGCCGTGCACAGAGGAACGAGCCTGCGGGGCGCTGACGGACGAAGATCTTCATTTGTGATGTGCAACACAAAGATTGATCCGTCCATTAATAAAAGTTAGTTGACTGTCTCGTCTGTGCTGTAGGGTCGGAGGTCGGTTGTCACCAGCAGATGAGGAGCGTATGAATCAAGGATTGTTTGTTTGCATGCTTCACACGTTGTCGTCCTTAAATCCTCACGTCACGACTGTCTGACCCGAGCCGTCTCCTGGGTGAGGTTAGCAGCTCTGACCCTGCACGAGGAGCTTTAACGTACGAGTGATGTTTCTCACTGCATCGCGAGCGGCGTGTCGTAAATCTCTCTGTTCATGATTCCAGTGGAGATGTTACGTTTAAAGGCCTTAATAACGTCTGATACACGTCGTTAACGAGCTCGTCAAAGCCTCAATTTACAGAGCGCCGACCTTCATCTTAAAGACCGGGCGCTGATACACACACACACACACACACACACACACACACACCACCTTCCCCCCCTGAAGGTTTAAGAGAAAGCCTGTTTCTAAATCCGGCCCCCTGGTTTAGGCGTGACCCACTGATCCTCTTTTTCATCTTGAAACTTTCTGCTCTGCGGGCAGAGGACTATAAATATCTCCACTCCGCCACAGCTGCGATTAAAAGAAGAAGAGGAGCGCGAGCACGTCGTAGACGGTGATGTAATGCAGAAACAAAGAAGACATCAGAGCACAAACCAGAAGAACGTCCTGGGGTTACTCATAGACCATTGTGTTTTGTTTTGGAGGTGTGCACACGCCCCGAGCAGACCTGGTTGCTAACAAACAGCGAGGTAACTAAGAGTCGGAGTGAAACCGCCAACGCTTTGTACACACTGATGCAGAGATAAAGCCTCACCCGAGACACGCATAAAAAAACACGAGATGTCAAGAGGGGAAGTCTCACAGGGAGGATCTGTAGCTGCAGCAACTCTTTGAATGTCTTGATGGCTGATTTTGGACCTTCTGTCGAGACTTCACGGTCTGACCCCGGGTCTGGTATCAGACTAGGAGCGAGGTGCTAATAAGTAAACTAGCCACGGCGCTAACAGCTTCCTGGGCTAACGGCTAACCACTCAATGGTGGTCAGCGGATGAAAAAAACATTTAGTGAAACCGGGCTAAATGGGTCCAAAGACGATCCTGTCAGCTGAGGAAGTTGACGACATTAAGATTTTTTTTTCACTTCCTCACAAAGAGGTTTCTGCAGCAAAGAAGCATAAAGTTTTCACCTGAACTGTGTTTGTGACCTGTTTAAATAAAGTTTTCACCTGAACTGTGTTTGTGACGTCTTTAAATAAAGTTTTCACCTGAACTGTGTTTGTGACCTGTTTAAATAAAGTTTTCACCTGAACTGTGTTTGTGACGTCTTTAAATAAAGTTTTCACCTGAACTGTGTTTGTGACGTCTTTAAATAAAGTTTTCACCTGAACTGCGTTTGTGACGTCTTTAAATAAAGTTTTCACCTGAACTGTGTTTGTGACGTCTTTAAATAAAGTTTTCACCTGAACTGCGTTTGTGACGTCTTTAAATAAAGTTTTCACCTGAACTGCGTTTGTGACGTCTTTAAATAAAGTTTTCACCTGAACTGCGTTTGTGACGTCTTTAAATAAAGTTTTCACCTGAACTGTGTTTGTTTGTGACGTCTTTAAATAAAGTTTTCACTTGAACTGCGTTTCTTTAAATAAAGTTTTCACCTGAACTGTGTTTGTGACGTCTTTAAATAAAGTTTTCTTGTTAAAGGTTTCATTTCTCCATCTCTGAGTCTTTTTTCCAGAGAGTTGCAGCTCCGGTGATGAAACCTAAAACATTGTGTGCGTCAGTGACAGACAGTGAAGATTGTGTTGTGACAACATACCATATGATAGAAAACGTTGTGGCATGATCAGAGGCAGGACGGGGCGATTACTATTCAAACCACACAAAGAGAGAGAGCAGGACGTCCAGCACAGAGGACAGTCAGCGATCCATCAGCTGAATGGATGACACAGGGTCACTGCTCAGCCAGGAGGTCCCAGGTATGTGGTACGCAGCCACAGCTACCTGAAGAGTCTCTGCCTCTTTGTCTGCACCCTCACACTACGTAATGCACATGAACCCCTAAAGAGAAACTGAGGTCACTTCATTAATCCTCCAAGAGACAATCTGTTGTCTGTTACAACTTCTTTTTTTCCATGAAAGAAAAACTTGTGTATAAAAACTAATAATTCACACAATATGTTTATTTATATTATATTTATATTCTGTCATATACAGCACACAATCAAACACTAAAATGATTCAAGCAACATCATGGTCATATATCATCATGATAAATAAAACGTCCTCAGACCGTGACCGGAGGTCTGACTACAGAAAGTGTGAGGACGTTTTTTTAAAGAGAAACCCTTCAAAATGTCTGCAGTGCATTAATGTGACTCAAACACAAAAGCTCCGTGTGGAGTCGGAGACAAAGTTCAAATCAGCGGCTAAACGGTTAACAGGGATCTCTCCTGTCGCTGCGTCTGCAGGGTGAATACCGTCAGCGAGGATTAATCTGCTCTGCATGAGGCTCAGGAGAGAAAGCAGAACGCCGGGCGCTGTGCTGATATGAATCAAGGAGCGGCTCTGTTTGAGCTTTGTTTGGGTTAAAATCACAGCAACCCATCGGACTGGTTACAGAAGTTCAGGCTGTGCGTCTCTGCTAATCCTTCTCATGTGGGCGCAGGACCAAAACAGCCTGCATGCACACATCGGGACGAGACGAGACGAGACCCCCCCCCCCCCCCCCCCCTGTATGTTAGTGTGACCTTCTGAACCAGACGAGTTTTATACCTGAAAATATTTCAGAGAAGAGAGAGGCAACAAAAAGGTTTTCTGCGTCTGGAGGAAATAAGACTCCGTTTGAACTCTGCTTGTGGAGAAAGCCCTGAGAGATGTTTGTGCACCTCGGCGTGGGCGTGCTCAGGAAACTCGCACCCACGCACAAAGTGAGGAGGATTTTCCAACCGGGCCGGTCCTGCAAGAACCTGCTTCAGTGGAACAAAGATCAGACCTCGTCCAAACACACAAACACACCACGGCTCTATCCAGATGCCTTCCTCTGATATGCTCACTCATTAAGATTACATGCATATAAACAGATGAGACACTCAGATACCAGAGGCCTAGTTTACGTGCTGTTACCATGACAACCAGGCCTCAGGTTGCTCTAACTATCTCCTTTAAAGCCTGAACTGCAGAGTTTCCTCCGCTCGTTCGTCTTCATAAATAAAGTCACATCTTGTCCCCCTCCCCCCTCCCCCCTCCCCCCTCAGGTGACGATGACTTACCTTGAAGTCGAAGCTGCAGAGGCTGACGGCGTCGCTGTCATCCTTCTCTCTGCGCTTTCGTTTCTGAGGAAACAAAAATGAACAAACAGGATCGTTCAAACGTCTCGATCACATCGCAGTTTAAGGGGCTCTATGTTTATTCACTTTTTTTTTTCTCTCTCCTCGCTCTCTCCGGAAGTCTACAGTAAACCTTTGTATGAGTCAGCTTTCAGTCAGGGTTGCAGCACAACTCTCTTATTCTGAAATTTGTGCCTTTATAAGACACTTATAAAACGCCCAAAAAGAGAAACATTTACACTTTTAGGATCCGAGGTGACTCTGTCAATAACTTTATTAAATAAACTGATGGTAATGGTATCCTGTAGTAAACCTCTCCCGGGTTTCTCAGAGAGCTGAATAATGGAAGCAGCTAACACACCACATGTGTTTTCTTTGCTTTGTGTTGTAGTACACATCTTTGTCTCGGGGTGAATTTTATCACCCTCATCATGCAGAGCAATTTACGACCTCTCCATTCCCCCGTCCTACTTCGGGCTAATTGTGCTCATTGCCTCCGTAGCTCTTTTGTAAACGCTTCAATAGACAGTGCTGGAGGTCCTGCAGGGAACAGGAAAGGGTTAATTAGGCAGCGGGACCGTCTAACACCTGCGTGTTGACGGTGAGGCAGCACTCACTGAGCAGGTGAGAACAACAGTCTGGCCTGTTGAGGATGAGGAGGGTTGTTAAAGCCCTGGTGGCCCCTGGGGGCCCCCGGGAGCCCCGGGGCGCCCTCGCTGCGGTCCATTAAGCATGCAGGCCAGACTGCTGCAGGCCAAACTCACAGGACGTCAAGACCTGATTGACCAGCGAGGTGAAGAGGGCCAAAGAGGGACACATAATGGTCAGGGCTGGCTAATGATGAATGACTGAGCTCTGTGTGTGTGTGTGTGTGTGTGTGTGTGTGTGTGTGTGTGTGTGTGTGTGTGTGTGTGTGTGTGTGTGTGTGTGTGTGTGTGTGTGTGTGTGTAAGGAGACTTTCCTGTTTGTTTTCCCACGTTGGTAAAATTTACAAGTCACCTTCTCCACAAACATTAGACGGAGGTTTTTTTAGGAGGCGTCGTCGACTGTCGGCGTCGAGCAGCCCGTTGAGTCCTTTCAAAGCGTCACGTCTCAACGGCTCGCCGTGAGCAGAGCGGCGGATTAAAAACTAAAGATTGCGTTCTTCACTTTTCCCTCTGCAGACTGTCCATCGACGGCCCAGCTGAGCACGGACGACGAGGCCAGCGCTCCGTTTAAATGCTTTCTAAGAGAGGAGCTAACAGGCTAACAGGCTAACAGGCTAACGTTAAAAGATTTCAAACAGAGTCATCAGCTGTCGTCACTTTACACTAAATGATGTGATAGCATGACGACCCCGATAATGAAACAGGAGAAAAGGCGCCTCGATCTGCTCTGAGTGACCTTCAGGCTCAGATGTGTGGAGCCGAGAGCGACGCTCTTCTACCCGCTGAGCGGCGTTCTGTTTGTTCATCGACTTTAAACAGACACACTTGTTCGCCGGTTCGAGTTTAAAAAGCTGCGACTGCTTCTTCAGCTTTCTCCCGTCCTGAGTCAGGGTGCACGTGTCTGCTTTATTAAAATGTTAACAGCTCGTCTGACGTGGGCAGAAATAAGTTGAGCCCAGGTGAGGTGGGATGACCGCTCAGCTGACAAACACTCTGCGTTACATCTCAGCACACGAGTCAGAGAGGTGAGATATGAAGTCAGACTCCGGGAAAGCTGCTTTTATTTGACTGTTTTTGGGCAGAAAATCTCATTTGCACACTCTGCTGATTGAACAGTTGTGTGTGTGTGTGTGTGTGTGTGTGTGTGTGTGTGTGTGTGTTTGAGCAGGAATCATCAACACTAACATGAAGACTATTTCCTTCTAAATCTTGAGCAGCGGTGTCAGAGACAGATCAGCAGCTCGTCGTCCCCGAGGTGTGCGTGCTACGTTTTAAAGCTTCCTCCAAGTTAAACACCGCCTTCAGCTCAAATCTTACACAGCAGATAAAAAAAAAAAACCCAGCAGAGGAGTTATCTCCGTGCAAAGACAGACAATGACGGGGGAGGAGGAGGAGGAGAAAATTAGCCGTCCTGTTCCTGCCGCTTGTGGAAACCCCTCTGTCAGCAGCTCACAGATGGAATAACACTCCAAGCAGCGACTTGTTCAAAAGGTGGGCGGGGCCCGACGTAAACACGGTGACTCAACAAACACGGCCTCCCTCTGCGCTCATTCACACCGCCGCGGCCCGGAGAAGCTGCTGCGAGCTGGGCCGGGTCGCTCGCTCTGTTAGTCATCCACGAAGACAGATTCTGGGTGTTACGTAAAAAAAAAAGGACGATGATGTAGTTTAAGAAGACGACACACAAGTTTCAACACCTTGGAGAGAAACAATAAAACAGCTTTTGTTGTTGTTCTTTTCGGTCTTTGAGTAGCAGCTGACATCACAGTTTGCATGTTCAAAGAAAACATCCTTTCTCCCTCTGAGCCAGGAGCGGAGAGGAAGAGAGAGAGAGAACAGAAACTAGCACTCACACTGCTTTATAAAGTGTATTGAGTCAAACTGAGGGGGGACATGTTTGTTTCTGGAGGGGGGGGGGGGGCAGAGTGTGTGTGTGTGTGTGGAGGGGCGGGGGGGGGGGGGGGGGTTTACAACAAGCTGGGTGGAGCAAAACCTAAGCCTCCCCCTCCCATCATTGTCCTGCTTCATCTCAGTCACATGTTAATGACAGTAAGCTGCCCCCCTCCACACACACACACACACACACACACACACACACACACACACACACACACACGCACACACACACGCACGCACGCACGCACGCACGCACGCACGCACACACACACACACACACACACACACACACACACACACACACACACACACACACACACACACACACACACACACACACACACACACACACACACACACACACACACACACACACACACACACACACACACAGCTTACTTTACCTCACACCCAACTGTTTGTTGTACTTTGAACTCGTCATCGCTCATCGTTGAACATGTCTGCTGCGTGTCTTAGACGGTGCAGAGGACTGTGATGAAGCTGCACCTTTTATGTTGTGTGTTAATAAAAGACTTTTACTGGATCTATTTTTTACACGACGAGCAGAAAACCACAATTCAAGCGTTGACAATGAACAACCCGCGGACGCTGTTCTGTAAATACTGCAGCTTCAAACGGCAGACTGATGTTTCCCTCCCTGTCTGACAGCGAGCCGCCTTCAGCTTGACCAACATGATCGTTGACTCTTCGTCACGTTTGAACGTGTGGGATCACGAGGTTTGAGCGTGCACACTCCGAATGATTCGGTTTAATCTGGAAGGATTTGTTCGCTTCGTCTTCACACAGTTTGCCTCAAACGTGCACGTGTGAAGGTATTTTCATTAAACACTGAACGCAGCATAAATCTTTAAACGTTTGCAAATCAAACTGGACCTTACATTCAGTGAGCAGCTGCTTTAGGAAGGGGAAGTTTTACCCGTGTTCACGTTGCATGTATGCAACAACAAACAGCGTGTTCTGAAAGCTTGGATCTTGCGTCACGGTTGAAATGATCTTAAACCGATCAGTTCGGGGTCATTTGCACATGCGTCCATGTGAGAGGCGTTACAGTCAGGAGCCTGTAAAACATCACAGGGAGCTTGTTAAAACAGGCAGGAAAAAAAAAAGTAATTTTTCTCCAACACGTGTTATCAACTATTGATTGGCACGACTCCAGGACGCTGAACAGCTGCAAAGGCAACATCAAAGTGCGCGGTGCACGTGCACGAGCGAGCGCCTTGGATGCATTAAACGCTATCAGCGGTGCGGTGATTTAAATCCCGCTCTCGGAGGAATGCTGAGGAATCTTCAGACAGTCTGCGGTGGAAGAAGTGGCTCTTTGTTTGAGCTGATACGGGAACAACAATTATCAAAGTGTGCGTGAAAAAGGCCCGACGCGCCCTCCTATTAAATCACGTCGTCTGATTAAAGCTGGAATGCCCTCTTATCAGACGAGACACTCTGGAGGCTGACGTCTCCGTCCGCCTTAACTTGTTGCACTCAGAACCCGACGCTCGCCGCCGTTAATTACCCTCACATTCCAACAGAACGCCAGTCGGGTTTGATGTGCTCCACCTTGGCATCGGGCTTGAAACCTGACTCACATTCCCGTCCGTGGCAGCGAGCGCGCAGAGGCCTCGTACCTGATGTAGTCTGAGGGAATGCACCAAGCGCCCGGGGAATGCTCGCCAAGGTTCGCCTCAGGGCCATCGCACGCCATTCCGACCCCTCCCCCCCCCCTTTACCACTTCAAAGCCCGAAGACCTGGCTAAACTTTATTCAAAGCCTTGGCAGAACCTGGAAGCTTAAAGTGGCAGGGATGAGATAAGAGAGGCAACGAGACAAAGACACTTCCAGGGCTCTTTTATCGCTGGCTGTTTGGCAGATTTATAAACGACAGAGAGAGAGAGAGGGAGTAGATTGAAAGGGCGAGCTAACGAGGTGCACATGGTTCTGCTGGATGAGCTAAGCGTGCCACGTTTGCGAATCAAAGGCTGGCATGAGATAAAGAGCCGTTGGCTTCTCTCGAACGCTGCTTTTTACGTCTCCAGCTCGGCGATGGATCGCGTTTCAGGCAGCTGTAAAAAACGCCTTGGACCGACTCCACGCTCGTCACGGCGCTCGCTGTCTGATCTGCTCGCTCTCTGCTTCTAATCAGCTCGTCTCATTTGAGGGCCGACTGTAAAGCACAAAGCAGGCCAGGCTGTTACAGGCAGCGGAGGTTTGTAGGCCAATATGTTCCTCTGTTAGAGAGCGAGGGGGGGGGGGCATCGCTGCTTCTCAGAAAGGAATCAGATTTTTTTTCAGAGTATGAGAAGAGAGCTGCGTATTTTTCCCAAAACCCCACCATACGATACGATACGATACGATACTGATCGTGCACATTGAATTTGGAAAATGACCACGTCTTGAACAGAATTCACTACAAAGAGACGCTCTTTATTAAACACTTTAATTCAGCTCCTTCGAGATCCCAGAAACACTGAAAACAAGTTGATTTTCAGATCCTGCTTTGATTGGTTTGCTCCACATTTTCTCCAGAGCGAGTCGCTCTCACGTTTTAAACTCTCATCTAGTGTTAAATATCAAGTGTCAGCTGTTCAGCGTCCTCCGTCTGGATATCAAATCTGGGTTAGAGAGACTGTAGGCCAACAAGAAGCAGCTTCAGCGGCGTGACGAAGAACAGAGCCGTCGCTTCGCAGACTGTGTTGAAATCTGCGAGGCTCCAACACGTCGTTATGATGGGACACGACAGGGCGAGCCAGGAGCTCTGCACGATGTCGCCCAAACGCAAACACGCCAAACAAGAGCCGTGTATTCAGTTTGAAGGAAGCACATTTCTTTTTCTCTTTCAAGCAGCTGTGTTTGTTCGCATTTGCACCAAACTCCTGAAAACCGCTGTTTGTTTGTTTTGTTTTTCTTGTTTGTTTGTTTTTTGGCTGAGCTGCACGTGTGAACGCAAACAGCCACATTCTCCCCACTCTGACTCTGGAAGAAGCTTCTCCTTCCAGACCCGTCCAGCATTTCAGTCTGCAGAGAGTCAGAGTGAGCCGCCAACGCAGCGGCGAATAATCAGGAGGATTCACCTCCAGAGAGGGCGGCGTCACTCGCTGTGATTGGTGCACGACCACACGGGGGCGGGGTCTCCCGCTGTGAGGCGTCAACAAGCACATCAGGAGGAGGAAATGTGTGCATATTTAAAAACGGATCAAGACATTTAGAAGCTGCTAATGCATGTAATATAACAATAAGCGTGTCATGATGCAGCTCTGTTGTCTGTTATGCTGGATGAGCAAACACCCGAGGAATGACTTCACCATCTCTCTGTGTTCTCATGAAGGGGACGAGCTTGTAACATAAGATCAGCCTGGATGAGTCATGTAAAACGAGAGGCATGAGACTTTAACATTTTGTATCGAACAAGCTGAGGCGTGATGCGTTTGAGGGCATTAAAATGAGACTATTAGAAGATGCACACACATCCTGGTACGCACGCAGCTCAGGGTTATCCGTCAGTGACCTCGTTGGAGAGACGTCTGGATGTGGAGCAGCGAGGCGAGCTGCAGGCGCAGCCGTGTGGAGGAGTGAGCGGTCAGCCGTCACGCAGAGGCCGATAAGCTCACTGTTTGTATATTTAACAGAAGGAGGAGGACTTTTTTCTTTTTTAGATCTTCTGCAGACCTGTACGAGACTCAAAATCAGCTTCTTCTTATTTTTTTATTGACTTAGCAGCTGATTTAAAAAAGCAAAGCACGCCATTAGCTGAAAACATTGTTCTTAATAAACGCTGGATTTGATTGATGTTTGCTTCTTTCCTTGTGTGTCGATGCGTTTTCAGCTGCATTGTTGTCAGTAATGAATCCTTCCTCTTGATTTTTATTATTTATTATTATTTTTATTATTGTTATCGGTAAAAAAAGCAGGAGCACAAGAATCCTCTGAAAA
>NC_136712.1:18583125-18728125 GCF_947650265.1 Symphodus melops
AGGAAAGAGAAGGAGCCTCCTCTTCTTAATGACCTGAGTGAGAAACAGCAGACAGGAGAGTCAGAGCTGCAGAAAGCCTGCTGCATGCTGAACCAGTGAGTGTGCCACATTCCCAGTTATGTAATTAAAACACATAATCCAGCTAAATCCACCTCCGTGAATCAACTGGGACCAGATTTGACTTCAGGCCCCCGTGGAGTCCACGCTGGCCTGAGAGTGACGAAGCGTTCATTGATGACACACTGTGAGTCAGGGAACAGTTGTCCTGAGAAAACATCCAGTCACCTACCACAGCCGGAGCATGGTCCTCAGAGTCCTGATCCAGATCCTCCGGGATCAGCCAGGAAAGATCCTCAAAGACACCTCATGAAACTCTAAACAGACACCAGACCCCCCCCGGAGATATTTGAAGGAGGAGTTCTTCCCCTCACACCTTCCTTCCTTCCTTCCTCGCAGACGTTTGGCATCGCCCCAAATTCTCTTTTTGTTGGGATTTTCTCTCAGGTGGCAGCTTTGCCCTTTTTTGGATTGCCCGGACTGACCCCACCCCCCCCCCCTAAAACCCACCAGCCATGCACACAGTTAATCCCCCTCATGTCAAACAACTTATCTTGAACCTGTGTGATTATCAAGGGGCCGGAAAAATGACCCAACACATCAGCGGCTCAGTGAACAAACATAAAAGCAGCGTCTTAAATCGACTTTTTATCGAAGCGATAAAAATGTCAGCACACATTCATCCCGGATAGAATCGATAAAATCCTTTGAGTGAAAGTGTGTCTGCAGAACTGCCGTACAAGGACAAGTTACTGGTCCACTTATGAAACCGAGTCATCAGGTCATTAGAGTCACACGAGAGACGGGACGCTGTTAAAAAACAGCCTGAACGATACGCAGCTCAGCGTTCAGGCTCTTTGCTATCTAACCCTAAAACCTCAGGACATTTATTTCCTTAATAAAACTATTTTAACGGAACATTTAAGAATGGATGTTTGGTGGACTCCAGTCATGATCATCATGCAGAGTGTCTGCAGACGTAAAATCATCCCTGATCATATCTGTCACGTTGAGCTCGAGTGAAAACCTCTCCTCCTCCACGGGTTTATTTTCTTTATTTTCCTTTTTAACAGTCAAATTTTACATTTGACGTGTGTGTGTGTGTGTGTGTGTGTGTGTGTGTGGGGGGGGGGGGGGGGGGGGGGGGGGGAGTTAGAGACCCCTACAGAAGTCACTTATTAATGATGTTAATTGTTCTTTTTTCGAGTTAATATTCAGATTCGAGAAGTTGAAATGACTCGTACTGCAGTGAAACGATGACGTGATTCTGTCCTCATTTCCTCGCAGCTCGTTGGAAGTTTGAACTCGGAGGAAAATGCAAACAAAAGCTGAACTGTTGAGACAATTCAGAGGAGTTTTTTTTCGTTGCATCACGCTCAGCGCGGTAAATCCGACCTCCTGCATCGCTCAGCTTGCATAACACAATCACACACACTCAGGCATGATCATACATGGTGTCAGAGCAGAGGATAATCTCACAGATTTAATGTCTTAAGGGTGGGGGGGGGGGGGGGGGGGGGGGGGCTGACTGAAAAAGGCCCCAGCATCCGGAGAATGCTGAGCTGCCCAGAAACACTTGTTGTGTTTGTGTGTCGGGTCAGAGCTGCTGGGAAGGCCGAGTCATTCCAGTCATACTGCCGCGTTGCTCCTGTTGCTCCAGTTGGCGTTTGTCCAGTGACACGGCAACTGTCCATCTACAGGCAGCTGCAGCACCCGGATATCTGCTCGCACGCCACGTCACCCCGAGACAGGACTCAGTGACTGACGATTTAATAAATATCCCAGAAACTAAACTCAAAGGTTCCAACTAAACTTCTAAACTGCAAGAATTTACCTGTTTTCCCCTTTTAAATGATCGGGGGCTTCCTGTGTGCTTATTAGAGAGACAGGACAGTGGACAGAGACACGCCGGGTCACATGATGTCACATGATCGCCCGTCGGATCACTCTCCACAATGCATCCGTTAAATATATAATTCTTTGCTCTGGGAATTTAAGTTCTCACTTGCAAACAATACGACATCTTGTGCTTTTATTTTGAAGGTGGACAAATCCAAGCGTCTCGTCTGTAAATAAGTTAAAAAATAAAATTGATGATGTATTTTTCGGTTGCTCGCACAGGAAGCTGAGACCACCCAGGTCAGACGTGTATGCACCGCTGCTACTGTAAGGTGTTTGCTCAGGAGAGGGAACAAGAGGAGCTCCGTGGGTGTCCTGAAGGAGAGTCAGGGGTCAGAGGTCACTGCAGGTGTTGTTCAGACTCTACTGTCCTTAACCACCCACGGTTCACTTCATGGGTTCATTCTGCTGGAGGAGGAGCGGTCCAATTGTTTTCTTATTTTACGTATCGGATATCACACTGAAGGCCTAAATCCACGTCACTGATCTGATCAGAAGGCCTCTAATTTCTTTACCTCTGATTTACTTTGAAAACCTAACAGCTGCTTCCTGTTTAGGTGCAAAACCAGCAACAATGCAAAGCAGACCTCACACGTAACACCAACGACGACATCATTAGTTACGATAATAAAAAATAAAAAAATCTGTGCGTCTCTAATTCAAACACCATAATTCATGTTCAACAACGTCCTCACTTACTATCAATAATCAATACTTAGCAGGTCAAACTCTTAAATAAATGACCTGTTAGCGATCAACTGTGGTCACGTAGAATATGGTACGAAGCGCTTAATAATAAATTATTATTAGCAGACAGTTTGCTTCTAATTAGCATAAAAGGTTCATTTCTTCCATGTGTGACGGAGGAAGGAAACCCTGATCACTAAACGATCTCGTTCTGTCAAACACACATTTACAGGTCCAGGAGGAACGCACCGACTCAACGTGATCTTTGCTTGATATCAGGAGATATGAGAAGTGTGGCTTCGATGCTTCCTGTCAATGATATTTTGCAATATGGACGACCCGGCGTGAAGGGACATATACCATGTTGTAATCTGGACTCTCCCTACATAAAAGTCATAAAACAACAATGACTTATCATTTCAGCAGGAAACCACAGAACTCAGTGTGTGTGGGTGGGTGCGTGTGTGTGTGTGTGTGTGTGTGTGTGTGTGTGTGTGTGTGTGTGTGTGTGTGTCGGCTGATTCCCAACAATCAAAAAAGAAGAATCTAAGAGCAACATAACTTCTGAACTTCTTATCTTTAAGTCTTCAGCTCCAGATTTCCCAAAACACCCAAAAAGGACTCAAGTCCAACAAACACCTCTCACCCAAAGTGCAATAATCACAATAATAATAATAATTATAATAATAAATCATTGTTTAACTATATTTTTCTTTTTTCCAACTGAGACTGTTCTATTATTTATTTATTTGATCTTTTTCTTTATACTGTTACTTTTTCTTACCTGCTCCATTTTATGTTTGTCTTATATGCTGCTGGAGGGAGTCATCCCAAAGGGATCAGTAAAGTCTAAGTCTTTGTTCAGGTGTGATCCCCGCAAACCATAAACTTTTAAAAAGACAGAAAGATTTGTTTCTTTTCTAAAACTGAAGTCTGAACACAAACGATTCCCACGCTGTCGCCTGGAACGTCTGAGGCGAAGAGGAAGAGGACGCTGACGGATGATGAAGCTAATAAGAGAGAAGAGAAGGCGCCACGTTAGAGACGGGATTTGAGGAAATATTGGACATGCTTTTTTTTTTTACGTTGGGGGAGAGACAAAGACGCAAGTCAGACACGAAATAAACTGCTTTTTGAAACGGGCACTCAGACACCTTCGGTGGGCGCCGAGGTGGGACCCAGCCCGTGCAGAGATGAGGTGAGCGTCGACCCATCAGTGTAACAAGGCGCCATGTAGACTCAAGACTTCTGAGAGCAGCAGGTCTGTTAGCTGTCTGACTGTGAAGCTGAGACCAGCAGGCGGTCAGTGTTGCATTAGACCAGAAGCCAGGAGAGGACACACACGATCGATCCAGGCTGTTACATCATCGGAGGGTTCAGCTGAAGGTGGAGCCACTTTCTCACACTCGTTGTAGAAAGGCATGCTGGGAATCTCACAGGAGACGAGGGCCGGCTGCGATTCAACGGAACCGCTCTTCCGCTCATTGAGCTAATATCTCTGTGCTGAAAATAAACAAATGAGCTCAAGAGAGACCGTGTGGATGTTTATCAAGAAGACACGGAGGTCAGAGGAAGTTAGACGGAGCTTCGCAAAAAAGGTCGCTCGCTAAATAAGGGAAAGAGATGTTGAAGGCAAACATTAGTCAGGTACGTGACGCTGAAATGTGAGTCTAAAAAAGACCTAAATGTACAGCTGGAAGAAGCCAAAGTGAGGCACAGCAGGTTAGAAACCGAAGGTTCAAAGATGTCCAAACTCCACAGATCCGTTTTAAATTGTTTGCTTCATAAAAACAACTCACAGCGTTTTACACTTCCGGTAAAGGATGGATCATTTTACGAGTGGAATTCCAGGAAAACAGAATCTGCAGCATCGTCACAACAGCCAACGTGCAGCCGAATAAATATGACAAGTCACGTCTCGCCCTGAGCCACTCCTCTTCCTTTCGCCACATCCCGTCTGCGTGAGAGAGCAGCAGCGGCGCCTCTCCACATGAGTTACGAAAGACGAAAAAAGCTGGACGATGAAAATGATCCAAGACTGTCGGGCTCACGGGCTGACGGTCAGAGAAGAAGCGTCACGGAGACGATGGCGATGGCAGGAAGTAGGAATGAGTGCAGCCTAAACATTGTGAAGCTTTTGATGACGCAGTCGAACTTGAATTGCACTGAAGTTGATTTTCTCCACTTTCTGCAAACTCAAACACTTTGAGATCAGAAATAAATCAAACCGTGAGCAAAGACGGAACGGCGTGATGAGTCCATGACGACATATGTTTATGTGGGGGTCAACACGGTGAGGCCTGGTGGGAGGGGGGGGGGGGGGGTCTGAAACGATGATGCAGCTCATCAGCACAATGACTGACTTAGACTTTCTTAACTTCTGGAAATTCAACCGTTTCTCACACCTATTATTGAGCCTGTGAAAAAGGTGAAAACAGACTGAATGAGATCATAACACGTGAACAGTTCAGCATCTTTTCAAAGACAGAGAAACTGAATCTCTTTTAATTCTTTCTGTAAACACGCGATACATCCAAACCCTTCATCGTCGTGCATGTCCTTTTCATGTTATCATCTTCTCCGTGTGCAGAACTTAGACTCAAATGAGCAGGTTTGAATGGTGTGAAAATAATCGAGGTACACTGTTTACTGTCTCGCTGGAAGAAAACGAGTCTTTTAAAAATCGACATATCCAACGTGGCGTTTCCCACACTGGCACTGTTCTGAAAGTCGATCCCCCCCTGCGTGTGTGACTTTGTCACCAACACCTGATTGATGTCAGCACACATTCATCCCGGCCTGCAGCGAGGGGACAAAGGTCCTTTCTGCCATGTGCGGAGGGAAGTGTGGCTCATGAGTCAGTGCGTTAGCATCCCAGCTAGCCCCGCCTTTATTGACTGTAGATACCTGAGAACGAACACACACATCTTTACTGTCGATGGATAACTGAACTATCCCGACTCGGACCCCTCCCACGTTAGCGTCTCTCTCTCCTGATCTTTACCACCGATACGACAGAACAACTTACATCACTGAGGGAACGCGTGACGTGGAGTCCATATGAAGAACAACATGCAGCGCAGACACATCCTGAGTTGCAGGTGCATAAATCCACAAGTTAGATTCTATTCAAAATGTTGAATCTGCACGCACGGTCAGGATTATGCCACACACACACACACACACACACACACACACACACACACACACACACACACACACACACACACACACACACACACACACACACACACACACACACACACACACACACACACACACACACACACACACACACACACACACACACACACACACACACACACAGATGGAGAGATGTCAGAGTGAGGGGGGGGGGCTGCGAGTGTTCCTGAGCTGGTAAAAAGGGGTTCAGTGCCTTGCTTAAGGGCACCATGGCAGTGCTCGTGAAGTGAAATGGCCCCTCTCTCCAGCTGTAAGACCAAAATTCCACCCTTTGGGCCGCACCTGGACTTGAACTGGCCCCCCTCTGGGTCCAAATCCAAGACCCTTCAGACTGAGCAAACTGCTGCTAACGATCAGAGATGTCAAACACTCCAAACTGCTTCAGGCTGAGTTCGGACAGCCAATCAGTGTTTAGATTCCCTGACTGCATGAAATCGATGGAGCCAGCCTCCATTCAGCGAGCTCCTCCTGAGGACAGACCTGACGAAGCCTCATGAACGTTTCCATCAGTGTGACGCAGCATGCTGACCTGAGACTCACTGGAAACAGGCTCCACTGCAGAAGCTCTGAGCTGGAAGTCATTAAACACTAATAATCAGTGGCTGCAGCAGAGTTACTGACTCGACTCCCAGAGGAACAGAAGACAACAGGATGAGTTAACGGGCTCGTCCTGCTCACTTATGAAAGAAAAAGAAACCCTGTTTAAAATGTGAAGCGCACGCCGCTGGCCGACAGGTTCGTTCGCCGACCCCTCACAACCCTCAGAGCAGGCGGGCGGCCCGGGTTCAAATCCGGAGGTATCGAAACACATCGATATATCCAAGATCAAAGATAGACAACACAGCATTGTGACCAGACTGCATATGAAAACTGAAACTGAGGATAAAAGATCATAAAGCGGGCTGTTATATGACGTGTTACATGAAGAGAAGTTTATTGAGAACATGCTGATTTTTTAATTTTTTTTTAATGAGGCACAAACGCAACCGTGAGAACAATCATATCAGCCAGTCTCCATCCAACGTGAGCTTGTTTTAACCACGCTGTGCTTTACATGGACGATGACCCTCCAATGCTGAGTTCAGCTCCGGATCAGCTTTGTTGTTGGCTGATTTCTGCACGTGTTTGGCAGGATGAAAAATTCCACTGCCAGTCAAGTATTTTTAATGCCAATCTCACTTGGGAAATCAAACCGTACTTTCACTCAGAGCTCTTGTTTTTTCTTCCATAAACCTCGTGATGCAGGTCAAACGCTGGGCTGATGTTTTTTCCGTGTTTGTCTGCGGAGCACGATTCACACAGGGCAAAACTGGCACACGACATCCAAAGCCTTTTAAAGCGTTCCCATACGATCGCTCTCAGGGCTTTATTGTCTTTAAACAGACTGATTAGTGTTATTGGAGGTTGGCTGCATGTCTGACGACCGGATGAAGCTCATTGCATTGATAATTAGGAGGACACTGTTCACTCGAGCGTTTGTGTTTTCTTCATCCAGAAATGAATGTAAACAGTTCTGTTTTCTGCTCATCTCTGAAGTTGGAAAAGCAAGGACGCCATGTTTACAATCACGAGCGCTGCCACGGGAGTTTTACCCCATAAATACACATCTAATATTAGACTGGCTGGTACGAGGTTTCAAGAGGTCAAAAAGCTCCAGCATGAAAATCAACTTTATTAACCAGCCAGGCTGTCGAGCTCGGGCGCGTGGCCTTCGTCTGTTTATGCCTCTTCAATGGTTTTAGGTTTCTAACACAACATCGCATCAATCAAATCCGACTGTAGCAAATATGTTTGATCGCTTCGATCTGTCTGTGAAAAGTCTGACACGGTTTGCAGATCAACAAATCTTCCTCTCTGCAACAACTCAATCATAAGAAAATAGGCGACCTTAATATAGATCTATGCAACAATGCAAAGCAACTGACACCTGAATAACAGTGGAGACAAATCAAGTCGAAATCAAACCCATCAATGTGCTCTGTGTTTACGATCCATCCATCGATTACTGATCCGATATTATCCATGCATATCTTCAGGACCAGCACGCCTTTACTCGCTAGTTTCTCCTGCAGGCTCCTTTATTGAATTCATCTCAAATCTATTCTGATGCATTATTCTTCATATAGCATTATGACTAGAGTAACATTTAATGTAATATGGGGTTGAAATTGTAGATTACATCCTTCCACTTGAGATCAAATTTCCTTTGACATGAAGTTGCACGCAGGTAGAGACAGGGACCACCGCTGTCTCTGCAGGGGGTTAAAGCATCTTACTCTGCAGACAGCTGCGCATGCGCATTACACGAGTAGGACTGAAAAACGTCTGATTATTATTATTGTCATTTTTGAAAGAACGGATCGAAGCACAACTTAAAGAATCTTTCGATACCGATTCAAAGGCATTTCTGTGTCCAGTTAATTAGAGATTAAATGTTTAGTTAAATACATTTAAAGTAAATGTATGAAGCACAGATATAAACAGGAAATAAACCACATCTCGTTTCAACAGGGCAGAACCAGTGGCGGTCCTCTGCTGACACCTAGCGGCGCTTTGACGCAACAGCACACACCGACATCCATTAAAAAAAGGTATAAAAAAGATTATATTGATTTAAAAAAATACTTGATAATCTGTTGCAAACAACAGCCTTAGTGCTCTTTACGTTTTCCTAAGTTAAAAACCTTCCTTTGAGAAACTATGTGCTAGCTGTCACCGGTCAAAAGATGCTATTCACTGTTAGCTCGTATTTGTCGTTGAAATTCGGCACCGGCGGGTTTAAAGGTTTAAAGGTTTAAATGTGTGTTTAAAGATGTTTCTGCGGTGGGTTTTTATATGTTTAGGATGAACTCACCTTCTCAGACTCCTCCTGTTATTCCCGAGAGACTCGTCGGCGGAAAACTTCCTCTTTAAGTCTGTGCAGCTCGGCTGTTTATCTGAAGCTTCCTCTGAAAGAGGAGCCGGGTCTCCCATTTAAAATGTAAATGGTGTGTTTATTTTAACTCAATTTATAAATGAGCTAACGTAAAAAAACAAATAACAAACCACTAATACTACATGGGCTCATGACCAACTTTGAATATGGCGGAAATGGGAAACATTGACCAATGAGAGGGAGGGAAAGCGGAAGTAGTTTCTGGGACCATGCTTAGTGGGCGGGGCCAGAGCAGAGAAATATAAAAACATTCAGACCACGAGGTTTGTTCAAGAATGTCTTAAAAATGTATTTATTAGTTCACACTATAACTAATTGGCTTCATGATTTTTATGTTCATTTATTTAAAGATTGCATTTAGCATTTTTTTTTGTCACTGGTGTTATTGAACCCCCGCAGCTTTACTAAAGGGTACAAATGACTGGTGTTTTCTTGACTTAATGATGACTCAGAAGAGATTCATTTTATTCAAAGAAAAACAACAACATAAAGTAACACTAGGGAGTCCAAATTTATCAAAGGGAAAAATAAAAATGTTACAATTGGCTTTAAATTTAAAGACAAAAAAATGTCTTTGGAATCAACTCAACGTTTATCAGACAGAAAAAGAAGAAAGACACAAATATACAAGGTGAGTTTGTGTGCTTTAATATGCTTAACATTATGCAGAGTTAAGATTCACATTTTCTTTTTTTATGCTGGACTAAAGGACTAATCAGTTAAAACCCATCCACGTGTTTTCAGCCTTTTGACCGTCGTTGCTGTTGTGTTATAGTTCAAGCTGTCGCTGCACATTTCTCCTCAGTGTCAGTGTCCTCGACTCTTATGTAACCACTTATGTTACCTAATAGTGACAGTGACATGGCCCTCTTTAAGATTAACACCACGGGCAACAACAGACAACAACACATGAACTCATCGCTGAGTTTTCTCACCCGGTCTTCATGACGCAACCTCAAAATAAGACACTCAAAGTTAAACACTTTAAATGCACTCAGTCATTCACAAGTGAGAGATGCATGTTTCCAGTCTTTATAAGGTTTTTATCATTCACCGATAGAAAATGTTTAAGCGCTCTCTAGTGACCTCTATCAGCCTCTAGTGGTTGCCAGTGAGAACTACAGCAACAAGGAGCAGCTGCCAGAAGAGCGAATGATCAATATTCTTTTTCAAAAGGTCACGTTTGTTCGCAATCAATTTCTATTAAATACGTCTTATTAAAAGTGTTTGTACAAAAGTGACTGCTGACATGATTTCTTGCATGCAGGCAGAATTAAATGGTGACTTTTTTTTTTTACTGTGCAAGAAAAAGGAAGCAATGACATCCACAGAACGTGTAAAAATACATTTAACAAGACTCACCTGTTTATTCACTGAGAGCTGAGTCCATCTATCCATCCTTTATCTTTACCGCTCGTCCCATTCAGGGTCGCTGCTGTCACTGAGGCAAGATGTGGGTAACACCTTGGTCACCAGCCAATCACAGAGCTGACTTATAGAAACAGACAACACACTCACATTCACACCTACGGGCGATTCAGAGTCAGCAGGTAATCTAACAGGAATTTGAACCTGGAACCTCTTCGCTGCAAAGCAACAGGACTAAACATTGCACCCCTGTGCAGGTGTTGAATAATGAGGAATAACGGGGCTGTTTGTAGATACTCACCTACTTTAGATCAGAGATGAGATACAGATGGGAATCCTCAAAACACATTAAAGGAACACCGGATCAAGTTTTTATCAAAGACTTGTACAAGTGTAACACAGACGTCTACGAGCGCCGTCCAAACTCCTGATGGATCTCTTTTTGCACGAGTCCAGATGATATCTGTTGCTTCCTCCGCTTAGGACTCCTGAATGCATTGATCCACAGTTTTATAACCGATTTCAAATGGTGCTAGAAGGCAGCAGCTGGCTCTAAGCACCAGGAGAAATCAGTTATCTGTTGGTGGAGAAAGAGGACGAGGAGGAGGAGGAGGAGAACGTGTACCAGCTGCTCACTCACTGCTGGAGCTGTCCTCCTGTCCCCAAGAACACTGATTTCAAATGGTGCTAGACAACAGGAAGACACATCTAAACCACCACGTGAAACCAGCTTCTAGGGAAAGACGGGCTTGGTGTTGGATCACAGCTGCAGCATGAGGTGAACCTGCAGCAGGGAATCAGTCAAACTTTTTTTTAAAGCTGCTCAAACTTCTCTTCTTGGCCTCCATCCTCGTGTGGAGATGTCCGTGTCTGCAGAGACCCTCGAGCTTGAGGTTTCTGGGCCGGGAGCGAGTGGGTTCCTTTTAACCAATGACAGCACACAATGAGTTTGGGAGCGAATATGATGCACGCGGACGTAGCAGCAAAGAGGAGAAAAAATAATCTTCGTAAGAAAACATCAAGTGGATGAAGCTCGTTCCAAGACGAGGGTGAACCTTGTGCTGGATTTCTCCTACAGACACGGAGTTGGTCTGCGTTCTGTTGGACAGGCAGGTGACAAACGCCGACAGTTAGCGTGTGGTAGCTTGCAGTGTAGCTTCAAGCTGAAAATGTCGGCATGACGTCCTGCAGTGATGAATAAACCCAGAGCACACATTTACACATGGCTCTTTTGTTCCTGTGAAGCACTGTCAGTGTTTTTTTTATTTATTATTTTGCCAAACTGGGAGCCAAACAGCTGATCATCACTCTGGTTGCCCTTAGCAACCACCACAATCACATTTCCTGTGTAAATAACATCAACACTGTCTCTGGACACATACCGCACATCGCTGCTGTTCAAGTTAGTTTAGTTGTACTCCTTCTCTGACATCTCTCCCCTGCAGCGTTTCACTGAACGTGTCACCAGGGCTTCTTGCTTTCTGTCTCAAACATGGATGCGGTTGTCATGGCAGCGTGGCGACGTGGACGGCTGGTACGATGAAAGTCTGCCTCCAGCAGCATCGAGGACTTTCAACAGAACAGGCATGAGAAAGGAAGCAGGCTGACAAACAGCACATGACAGTGACGCCTGTGTTCGAGCTGTCAGAGACACACAGAGACGTGTCAGAGGACGATGATACTTACTTTATTCTTCCCCTCTTACAGCTTCAGTTTCAGACGTTGATCCTGCAGGGAAAACAACATGTGCCCGCCCCCCCCCCCCCCCCCCCCCCCCATGCTAAACACCTGCAAAGGAATGCATCATTTTACAAGTGACACTGAACGCAACGGATGGGACGACACCTGAAAACTACAATAACATACACGCTAACATTCACACAAACGCATTAGCATTAGCCCCCCGCCATCCCCCGGGTTAGAGTGGGCCAGCCCCAAACTACACAGCAGGATATAAACGATCAACTGATCTGTGATGTAGGAACTTCAAATATGACTCGACAATATTCGACATGTTTCCGTCCCAGATACATGATAATGAGGAATCGAGTACCAACTTGCTGCAGAACAGACGGCTTGTTCTGAACAAATTCAGTTTGATATTCTGTTTTTAAAATGGTATAAAAATCTTTATTTCAATTTTAAAAAAACATCAGGGGAGGGTGTGGGGGAGGTTACTGCAGGTCAACGTGGCCACGTAGTCACGGCATCAAAAGTCACATAAATCTGAAGGCTTTTGATACGAATGGCGATGAAGTGTTGGAGGTTATTTTCTGGTTCCTCAAGCAGGAGCTGAGAAATGTTACATCTGCAAAGTAAGACACCCAGCTGGCCTTTTTTTTTTTTTTTAAATCCGCTTTTTAACCGTAACACCGGATTGGACCTGTGATTAAATTGGCCACGTTGTTTGTGCGACCTCGCGCCTCTGTTTCCTCCGTGAGCTCGTCCAGCTGGAGGAATGTACAAACTGTGTGTTTGGTGTCTCGTGTCACAGCACAAAGACCTCTGTGCGCTGTGGTTTGTGGGGAAAAAAAACGGCGCCCGGCGATTATGTAACCGGCCCCGGGGGCAGGTCGTCATGACAACAAGGCTTACAGTAAAAGCTTCATTGTCCCCGTGGCTCTTACAGGTGTTTGGGGAAAACAAGTGCTAGAGGAGTGTTAGATGACCTGTGATGATGAGGTTTAAGTGGGGGCAACAACTACCCACTACCAGCTGGGAAAATCTGTGTTTGGGTTTTTGGGTTTTGTTTAAGCCCCGCCCACCCATGTGTTGGCATGATGAGTTGGGTGTGGGGAAGCAGCACAGCATCACATATCCAAACCTCTGAGGCAGACACCACCCCACACTGAGATGCACTTAACGTCATGACATAATATTTTGCCAAGCTGTCACATGTAGTTTAGCACACGGCTGGAGTCCTGTGATTCTGCTCCCGGCCACAAGAGGGCGACGGGACATTTAAAAAAGCTCTCACGCTGCCTTGTGAAAGAAAAAAAAACAAAAAGCACAGTTACTATGGTGATGATTTTGTCTGCGTAGCCACAAAGGGGAAGCTTTCATCTCTCGGTTTAGAGAGGTCAGGGTCAACAGCAGACAGAAACAACCTGGTGCAGATATCAAGTCCCCACAGCCCAGCACACAGGAGAGAGGACAGGAAGTTTAGACGGAGCACAAATTATCGGAACATTTAATTTTAATAAGCACTTTTACAGCCCATTTAATTACGCCGACTGCAAATTAAACTCTGCAGAGCCCTTCGACACTCATCAACGAGCAGCGAAGAGAGCTGGTCTCCTGCTGCAAAGAGCAGAAAGTGATCAACACGTTTATGTTCGTCTTTAATCAATCATACTTTTATTGCACGCTCACCATAACCCTTATTGAACATCTACACTGCACAATCTGACCACTCGTCTTGTCGCTGCTGAATGTCCTGCAGCTGTTAGCTCAACATGCTAAACTAATACCCTGGATGGACTGTTAACCCTTTCAAGCACAGGGCTGAAAGAGATAAATTCACATGCTTGGAAATATTTAAGAGTCACCAATTAGCATGTCTTTGGAAGTTGGAGTACCTGGAGAGAACCCGCGTATGAGAACATGCAAACTTCACTTTGTGTGTGTGTGTGTGAAGTTCCCACTGCACAGTATGAGTTCACAAACTGGGACACCAATATGACAATTTGAAAGTTTTAGCCAAAAAAACCCAAAAGCAGTTGTATGAGCGTGTTTGTTTACTCGTTAGGCCTCTTTTTGCTCCTGCATCACCTCAACACTTCACACGTTTACATGTGCAGTGAAGTGGAGTCGAGACCACAGCTTGATTTAAGCCCCTTTAACTGGACTTCTGTCCTTGTCACAGAACACAAGCACCGGGGGGAGAATGACTCCGTGACTCCGTGTCAATACAATATGCATCATTTCCACTAGTTGCTATTAGAGCTTCTTCCGGTCGAGCTGTTATGTCACCAAACAATCAGCAAGCAAAAAAAAAGCTACAACTTTAAACATCCTTACATTATATATGTATACTCTCCTAATCTGCCTGCAAATAAGTGATTCTTGCTCGAGCACTCGCCATGTTCAAGCTTCATGTTCATGTTTCTTTTTCAGCATTTATGCCGACTGACCAGCGCAGGAACTCAGTCCTTGTCCAGCTAAATGTCCCCGTGCGTGCCAGAGTCCGTCTGTCCTTAAAAGCCCCGTTTACACCCGTCTGAAAGAGAAAGTGACCACAGTTTGCTTAAAGGCTTTACAGAGTCAGAGTGAATGAAAGGAAAATAGAAACAGTACGAGCTTAAACAACAGCAGCCCCTCTGCAGTATGAATGCAGGATCGAGAGAGGGACACACACACACACACACACACACACACACACACACACATCCCTCCTTTTTGCTCTCTGGGGAGAAAGGCTTCCTTGTGGAGGTGAGGCGAACGCTTGTTGTCGGCTCTCACTCCGGCTTCCTGTTCTATTCTCTCCCAGGAAGTGACACGCAGAGACTCCCACACACACACACACACACACACACACACACACACACACACAGATACACACCGCTGGCATTGAAGGCAGACCCTGGCTCCCACGGGTGACGGTGATGTCATCGTCCCTGTCGCTGCATCTGTCCGTCCGCGCTGCCTCTGTGCCTGGAAGCAGAGAGGTAGAAGTGACGTTAAAAGATGACGATTGTGAGTTTATATAAGATTTATTTTTTTTGTCCCTTAGCCTCCAGTTTTGCTGAGTCATGGCGCACACACAAAAAAAATCCAACAGCGCTGATAATTGGGTTCCTTTCATAACGAGCCATTTTTTCGGGTCAAAGACGTGTCCGTGTCTGAATCATCGAGTTATCCGAAAGCTTTAGATTTATGAGCATTAAACCGTCAGGGATGGAGCGATGAAAAGAGGAGTGTAGGAGCCACAATAATCGAATAAATACACAGGATGTTCACGCCATTTAGAAACAACTATGAGTCACACGGTCTGAAGCACCTGTGACAGACGGCATCATCGCACACCTTCAGGTGAGAAATGAATCTGAATGTAGGAGAGAGGGAGCGTGTGTGTGTGTGTGTGTGTGTGGGAGGAGAGCTCGATAAATTGGATGTTTTGTTGCCCAAGCGTGACGGGTTTCAATGATAGACAAGACAAAGACGACTTTTTCACCACAGTTTTTGAAGCCACATCGCCTCCAAGAAGCCGCACTATCGAGAGGTTTGAAAACATTCGATCTTCATTGTCTTTATGAAATGACATGTGGGCAGCATCCTTCACTGGAACTGGAAAAATAAAAGAAATCGTGAATTGAACTGAGCACTGATTTGCGTCACTGGACGTTTGCAGGATTATTCATATTTACACGAAATTCATTTTGTTCTGCTGTCTCACTCAGGCTGCGACGCTCAGGTGCTTTTTATAACTTCAGCAAAAGTTCAGTCAGGAAAGACGATATTCTGCACGCTTGTTTTCATATTTATTCTCACAACGTGGTTACATCGTTTCTCCGCACATGATCCCTCCTCAATCAGCTGTTTAAATCACCTGCTCACATCTATCCAATAGCCCTGCCACTGCTTGGGCCCCCCCCCCCCCCCCCCACAAAGGCTGACAAACTTGATACCACAGCATCGCCTAAAAATGTGCAAATTTTGCAATGACAGTCGGAATCCTCCCTCATGGGGCCCCATCTGACTGCACTTACTCTCAAAGCCCTGTTAAGATTTTCGTGCATTTTTGCTGTGAAAATAATAATGAACGCTGGTTGGAGGGGCCCCCAGTGGATGTTTGCCAAGGGCCCCCGACAGACCCTAGAAACGCATCGTTAGCCAATCATACAGCTGCAGTGTTGTTTACAAATGTCTCTCTTCCACGAGTCCATTCATGCCATCGTTACAAGCGACCCTCCGCCTCCCCATCGCCACCAAGCCTTCACAGTTTCATCACATTTTCCCTCCCATCATCCTCAGGTCCAAGTATCAGCCATCGACCGGTCAACTGCAGCCTTTCCCGTCAAGCCCGTCCCCCAGTTAGATCAGCTTACATCCCATCAGCCTCAGCTGACATCATCGACCATCTTCATCATGGTGCATCGTTCTCGATTGTTTAGAACTGGAACTGTTCTAAACTGGGACGTGTTATTTATTCATCTGTGGGGAACCCGGAAACAGAGCTTGAAAACGGGACGGCCCCGGTAAATTGGAGGACTTGTGGTCACTCTGCATCATCCGAGCAAACATTTCTGCATGTCAGTACAACTCGTAAAGAAAATGCATAAATGGCTGTTACATTGGTGGATAACAGTCTCTGATATGTTTTAAATCACTAATCTGAATGTTCCTCCTGGAGACAAATAAAGTATTTTGAATCAAATTGAATAATTTGAACGCAACAGTTGATGTTAGCATTTAAAAGTCGTCACATTCGTTAGCCTAAAATAGCATTTGCTTGGGATTTACTCTGTTCATGATATAACACGGCAGTGTGGCGGCGAGGTTGTTGGTTAGCAAGCTGCAACGTTAGCATGCAGAGACAAACAGCATTTATAATGAAACACTCATAAAAATTAACCAGTTAGCGTCACGATTTCACGACCCAAGACCAAAAACTACAACATGACCCCGAACAGAATCAACCAGATGAAGTTTTTGTTGTAATTTAACGCTGGTATTAGATTTGAGTTATCCAATTTCGTTTAGTAATATTAAACTATTCTTCAAGAACCTGAGGCGCTTGTGTCCCTGTCGTCTTTGTTACCAGTGAATCTCATGTGCTGCAGTTTGCCGGGATGAATCTCTTCTTGCTTTAAGGCAGAAGAAAGCCTTGGTTGTTTGTACAGTAATAAAAACCATTAATCATCCTCTGCTCTTTGTGACTCCTCTGAAAGCTCCCGGCGGACTGCTCCTCCTGCAGGCAGTCACGTCAGACAGAGCCCGTACCTCAGGGTCGCTGTCCTGATACGGATCCATCCTTCCCGTCAAGAAACCTCCCCGTGAGCCGTCCTGTTGTTCATATGTATCTGCTCCAGGAAAACTACAGCCACTTGACACTGACAGCAGCAAGAGCAGACGTTTGATAGACATATCATTGAATCACAGGGCAGTCACCGTCTCGCTGTCCTTATTGATTAACTCATGAAACTAACCTCTATCACTTCCTCTAAGATTATTTTTGTCTTTCGTTTCCTCTCGGAGCGGGGAGTGAAAGTTGGCACAAAGTCAACCATTCATCACTGGGAAACCACCAGGTGTGATGTTCAGGTGTCTGCAATGTGGGGGAGAGTGTGTGTGCATGCTCAGGTTAACACGAGTGTGTATGTGTGTGTGTGTGTGTGAGGTGCACAATCGTTTATCATCGTAGGAGCTCAAATGCCTGTTTTGTTCTTCTAATCGCTAAGCTGCTACTGAATGATAACACACAGCAGGAATGATGCAGGCTGCAGGGCAACAGCAACACTGTACAGTGTATATGAGACGTGGAGCAAAGAGACAGGTGCCTTTAACCTGCATTCTACTGTTGGCCACTAGGGGGCAAATCCACTGACAGTATGTACGATCTATGAGAGCCACGTAACGGGCAGTGGAGCAAGAGATGTGCGAGGATTTTAATCCCCATGAGGAGGGAGATTAAAATATCCTCCTCTGGTCAGTTTTATAACGCAGTAAGTAAAGAGAGAACTAAACGAACACAGATTATTTTGTTTTCGATTGTTTGTGTTATTTTATGCTGAAATAACCTCAGTCAGGTAGAGTCAGTGCCATCGTTGGTTGCAGATCGTAAACACACACTCACAGTGAGTCCAAACAGGAAGCAGATCAACTCCACAGCTGCTGCTGAAAGTCAACACACGGTTCACCCTTAGTGTTTCACCTCACACGCCTGCGTCGTGTCCTATCGCTGGATCGAATCTACTCCTAATATGAGCTGCACGCTGTTATTGGCTTTGGGAATTATTTACTTCAGTTTAAGTCGAAATTTGATTTTATGAGGAAAAAACTCCTGACTCCATCTTGAAAATCACGTTTTTTGTTTCAAGACCGGATAATTATTTACATCTTTAGTCCGATCACGATCCACTTACACCTCCACTCTTTTCTGACATACAATATTTAACTTTGATTTGATTTCATTATGTCTGTACTGTCGTTCATTTGCTGCTCTGTGAGCCTTTGAGTTCCCCTCCAGGGACTAATAAAGTTTTTTTGAATTGAATAGAATTGAATTATATACTTATAGAGCTCCCATTGGGCCAATTAGAGAGGCACAAGTATAATGTGACGCATCAACACTGTAACTCCTTTTGAAATGAGACATCAGAAACGTTCTGATTGGCTTTTCTAATATTCTCTTTTTTTCCACATTAAAACATCAAAACGCTTCGTGCCAATCAATCCTCAGTCCTCAGACAGGTGAGATGATTCGTCAGTGGAGATGTTTTCTCGTGGACTCAGTTTGTCAACACATAAATTATTCAGCTCCAACAACCCTTTATTACTGTAAAGCAACGTGTGCATTTATAGCACTGCTGTTCCTCGCTCATCGGCGACATTACCATGAAGCATCTCATTCTGAAGTGGTGTGCAGCCTCGGGGTCCACGCGTGTGTGTGCGTGTGCGTGTGTGTGTTAATGTGCGTCAGCGGTGCGGTTCAGATGGAGGTCGTGTCGAGTTAAAGCCCAGAGGGAGGCGACCACGAAGCCCCGGCGTGCAGACTTATGCTAATGAAGCCGTTGCTGATGGCAGCCGGAGAGAGCATCAATCTCATCTGAGGAGCATGACGGTACTTCAACTCAGCGTGGCAGCTCACACACACACACACACACACACACACGTAAATATAGCACAAGGCAGACACGCTTATTTAGAATAACAGTGTATGTTTCAGTTTACCGTTTCCTTTACAATTCACGCCATTAGCATATTTCTTAACCCACATTTCACACCATGGTTTTACTCTGGCTTATAATTAACTGCTGTCATGGAAAACAAAGACGCTCCAGAAGACGTTAATGTGACAGCTGAGTGTGTAAGGCAGCATGTTTGTCAAGCGATATAAAAACTAGGACACGCATTGTGTTCTTCTCTGTGGCTAACCGATGAGTGACAGCTACAAGAGCGTTAGCACGCCACACAACAAAAGGTACAATGAAACACACGCAAATCACCACACACACTGACTCAGCCACATCAGGTCTTTATGACGATGTCAGACTACGTCACCATGTCAAACCTGTTCGTAAAAGCCAAAGGTGTGCTAATCATGATTCACTTCCTGATTACGTCGATTAGCCATGCTGTTTTTTTTAACCCGTGTTAAAGGATAGCTTAAGAGACACATAACATAGAGGTGTTGGAGATGGAGGCCGACATGTTTGGTGAGCTACCTGGCCCTCCAGGTGAGCTACCTGGTCCTCCAGGTGTTTTCTTCCACTTGGCCTGCTTGAAAGCGAGTCAGCTTAACAGAGCACGGGCTGGCAAACATTTGCATAAAGAACTACACGTACACAAAAACACGGTAATGGTGTGAGAGCTGAGTCACTCGCTGGGGCGAGGGGAGGCTCAGATAAAACATGGACGTGGACTCTCTCCATCCCTCGAGAGACAGACAGAGTCGGAGCTGAGGCGAACCTGAATGTCACTTATCAGTCAACTCAGCCACGCCCAATTTTACATCCATAACTCTCAGCCTTCATCATATTAAAACAGATGGGTGACACAAGAAGACATCCCTGTGTAGTAAAGAGATATTGACACCAAAGCGGTTTCTCGTACAGGCTGTAAACGTGTTCATTTCATCTGTAAAACATTGGTGACTAAAGGGGCCGAATGGGGATTCTTTGGTTTTCAGGACCAGCCTCAAGTGGACATTCAAGGAACTGCGGTTTGTGCACCTCTGCGTGGGCTGAACATGTTTCAACTCCAGCGTTTGCTGCTTTGATAAAAACACAAAAAAAAGTCGTTGGTTTTAAATGTTAATTGAAAGTTTAGGGCAGTTTGGACAACATAGGGCGGATTCATTTCCTTTAAAGATAAAAGCCACAGCATGCCAGAAAGAAAGCACCAGCAAGAAGAAGAGACAGAGCGGCTGCATGATCGGCACCAGTTGATAGAGCAAAAGCAAACACTGATATGATCCTTTGAGTAAACTTTAAACTGCCCACAGGGAATCAGTTGATGATCGGAAAGAAAGCCCACATGATGGGATAAGCTTCTAGGAAAACTAGAAAACATGAAAACTTCCCTTCTGGAGAATTTCAAACATCTGGCCTTGTTTGGTTTCAGTTCCGGGAACAGATCACGATCTCGGGTCCACTCACAGTTCTGTGGCCGAGAGGCTTTCCCCTCACGACACAGATAAACAAGCCTCACGAGCCAATATGACACAGGGCTAAAAATAGAGACGCTTTAAGTTAACTGGAAAGAGGCCGCGGGAAGACGAAGAAGTGCGGAGGAGGAGATGAATAGAGTGATGCTCATGGTGGAGGCTTATATAAGAGAGGTGGACGTATAGACGTGGTCATGGACGTGAGTCACTCGACCCGGAGAGGCTGATATCAGAGTTTAGAAGGTGCTACTTCTAGAAGAGAGAGGGATTTAGATACACAATGTGTGTGTGTGTGTGTGTGTGTGTGTGTGTGTGTGTGTGTGTGTGTGTGTTTGTGCATGAGAGAGAGAGAGGGAAAAGGGTCATGACTTAATCTTGACACATCACCCACTTACAGTAAAGCGAGATATTTAGTCATATCTTTGCCAATAAAAGCTCCTACTCATTTTTCCCCCCCCACCCCCCCACCCGCTCAAATAATACACACACACACACAAACACACACACGCGCGCACACACACAATCAGAACACCCCTGAGACCCTTCTGGATTACAGTGCAGTTGTTTTTTAGTCTGACACACTTCTCCTGAAGCCCACTAAGCTATGACTCACCACACACACACACACACACAGACACACACACACACACACAGACACACACACTTAAATCACAAAGAGCCGCCTTTACTGGCGACGTGCTGCCAGAAGCAACTCGTCACGTAACTCAAACACTCTGGCCTTGCTGCCGGGCAGACACAGCAGCCTCATGATGGATGCTTTCATCCTGCATGCACACACACACACACACACACACACACGCACACACACACACACACACACACACACACACACTCGTACACTAAGAGTTAGTCAGCAAAAGCACTAACCACAACCCCAGTTGTAAATCTTCAGCTTCCCCCTTGGCTCGGTGCCACGACAGCTTCCCAAAATGAGCAGCGTGTTACAGTAAGAGCGACACATTCGTGGACCGTCTGTCAACACGAAGAGCTCTTCATCTGACAGCAAACACACTTCTGATTGGACATCAGGCGTGTGTGTGTGTGTGTGTGTGTGTGTGTGTGTGTGTGTGTGTGTGTGTGTGTGTAAATGAGTCCTCAAGTTCAGCCTTTAATATCTGCCAATGTGTTTTTATTTGTATTCCACAAAGACCAAAAAAATAAATAAATAAATAAAAAAGCTGAAGTGGAGAGATTGTTTTGAAACTGTTAAATAAATAACAATAAACTGTGTGTGTGTGTGTGTGTGTGTGTGTGTGTGTGTGTTCATACACGTGATGATCATACACTGAACTGCTGAGACTTTCTTTCTTTTGTTAAAGTCATTCCACATGTTTCACACATCAGACACTGTTGGCTTTAGTTTTTATTTTATTTTAAATACGTTATAAATCCCCGAGGGGAGAGATGTCAGAGTGCGGCGGCAGCCCCCACTGGAAGCACTCCCTGAGCTGGTGGGGGTTCGTGCCTTGCTCAAGGGCGCCTCGGCAGTGCTGGAGAAATGAACTTCCATATTTTTTGGAGTCTTTGGATTATGAAATCATTAGTCCAACAATAAAAGCATAAAAATCACCAAACTTAAAAACGAGATGTTGTTTCGAACTTCAGGATGAAATGAGGGACTTCCAACCCTCGTAGTCAAAGGAAACTCTCAATAGATAAATAACACACACACACACACACACACACACACAGATATTAGAGATAAAAGGAGAGAGACGAGATTAAAAAACGTCGACGTAGATGTGAAGAATATAAAAAAAAATAAATGAGTGAAATAATTAGTTGTAATGTGCCATCAAATCGATCACCCACAGCTAGCTCAGACTGACAGAATATTTATGCTCCTGTCACGCCTCACCTGCGTCCTGTGACATCAGAGGTCGTGAAGGAGGCGTGTGTGTGTATGTGTGTGTGTGTGTAACTTCCACTGTATGTTTAAAGTCAATGCTTCTAATGCTTAATATTACAGGACTTCACGTTGCTTCTGTTTTTCTTTCCTTGTAATTAAACTTCTTAATGAACGTGTGTGGTTTTAAAGTCGTGTTTTCTTCACTGTGTGTTGGACTCTGTTTTGCTTTGTGAGTCATGTGGGTTCAACATTCATTCATTTCATTTCGAGTTCTGTGTCTGGTTGACTAACCCAAAACTTGCACCTGAGGCAACTCGACCATAACAATGCATGCCCTCATTAATTTGTCCCCTTTCTAAATATATAGAGCTTTCAAACCCACATGGGAGAAGGAGCCACTTAGTTATGGAGTCAAGCAAAGAGCCAGCATGTAAGTATTAATGCACACCGTCAACACATCTCTTCACCTGAGGCGTCAAACTGATCACTGTTACTTCACTGACATCGAACAGCATCAACGAGCGCCAACGCCAACTCTCTCTGTCTGAACTACACACGGCCATGACGGAGTTAATCAGAACCCAGCCGTAAAAAACAAACAAACAATAACAACAAGTCAAAATGTGTCAGTCCCACCTGAGCAGGTTGTAAAACAAGAGAAGATTCCAGTCAGCTCGACACTTTCAAGGGAGCTCTGATGATACTGATGGGACTGAAGATGATGAAGATGATGATGATGGTGTGAATTAGAATATGCATGAGAGACTGTCAGTGTTGATGATGGCGATGTGCACGATGTGGCCTGTCAGCACCTGTATCCGATTTAGATCTCGACCTGTTTGTTGACATTTTTTGTGGTTGTTGATCAATTTGTCGTGTTGCACCATTACAAAGGGAAGCACAAACCAGCGCAGGATTTATGAATGAGCGGAGCGTCTCTCTGCGGTCGGGCTCAAAAAGCCAAGACAAACACGGCTCAGTTTTCACCAGCTGAGGAAAAAAAAAGAAAAAAAGTGAGTCCTTGCCGTTCTGCTTAAGGACGAAATAATTAAAAGCGAACTTGAACCATCAATCAACAGTGGAGTGCGTGCCCTAACACATATTCTGTAAGCGTGCAAGGACGCTCACGTGTGTGATGGATGTTTCAAGCCAACCAGAGGAGGTCTGGGAGGATTAACTGGTCCTGTTTTGTTTTTTTGACTGAATTTGGGCTTTTTTTCAATGTTTGAATTTTATTGTGTTTTTTTTTTTAGGGAGCCCTTTAAAAAAATCTGGCCAGGGACAACAGATGAAAATTAGCCTTTTGGCTAACTCTGGCATATTTACAGAAAGGTTTATTAATATGCACTGGCCCTTTAAAAATAAAGAGAGAAAATAAAATAAAAAATTTAAACATTTCAGGGTTTTGCTTTGGAAGAATCTAGTTTCTCCAACGAAGACGACAGATTAGACGTAAACATCAGGAATAATCTGCGTATGACAGTTCAATACTGCTGAGTCACTGAAGCTGAACCAAGCAGCACACACTCACTGAAATCTGACACGCTAGCCTTTCATGACTCGCCTTGTATTGGAGGAAGTGTCAGTCTGCACTCGGATCGAACGTCACAACTGTTTCTAAATTGAGAACCGAGGGTGTGTGACCACACAGAAAGCTTTCTCTTGTCGCATGGAAACAGGAACTGTGGGTTTTTCATAGCCACGCTACGTCGTGACCCCCCCTGACTCTACTGGAGACAACAATGGGTGATGACAGAGGGCGAGACCCGGAGGGACGTCACGTAGTGTCAGACAGCAGGGACGTAATCCTTCAATCTGCACCGCCTGGACAGACAAAGCTGTGACTAATTCAAAACATTTCATTTATTACACATTTTTGAAAATTAGAAAATTTACATTTTAACTGCAAAAAAAAATAAAAAATAGATCCGTCTACTTCCTGGTTTAAGTTTTTTATTTTCTGTTCAAATTTCAGGAGCCTTGAATTTTTTTGTAAATCTGTGCTTTTATTTTTATCCTTTATAATTTGTATATATATTTTTTTTTCAAACGTTCTGCTGTTAGTTTAGCGAAATGATTTTTCTGTATGTCCAACACATGTACACATTATTATTATTATTATAATTATGTAGAAAAATTGACAGCAAGGATGACTCTGACTTCAGTTTGGTACCATGAAGGTCTTGAGGCTCATTTCTGGACTGAGAGCTTCCATTTATAAAGAAAATGACCTGAGTTCATCTTTAGGAAATACTCTTCAGCAATATGCAGGTTGAGATTTTGTTGGTGTATTTAATCTTTCTAGAATATCTATAATGTGAAATTACAGAATATCAGCTGGGAATGATCCAGCAACATGACAGTGTTTGAATAGAAAGAGAGACTCGATATGCAAACACACAATGACACAATACTCTTAAAAATTGGACAGAATCCAAAGGACACAAAAAAAGGACAATATCAGTCACATCATCTGTAAAATCTGTCAAATCCAAGCTCTTACTAAAATGCTAATCTACCAAGTGGAAATATGCCAGGAGGCCTTGTCCTTGTTTTCTGCCGGGCACGAAAAGCAACATGAATCTTAGTTTGCATTTTTAGCTAATTAAGCATTTAGTCTTCAGTTCTGGTGCCCTTAAAAAAAAAACAGCCCAAGGTTAGACCTCCAAGATGACTCATCTGGGTTCTTTATTAATCGAAGCACATCACTTTTTTAAATTTATTTTATTTAACCAGGTAATTAACCCTTTGAGATCAAGATCTCTTTTATAAGGGTCGGCAGTAGCTCAGTCTGTAGGGACTTGGGTTGGGAACCGGAGGGTCGCCAGTTCAAGTCCCGGCACAGACCAAGTCCGGAAACTGGTCTGGTAGCTGGAGAGGTGCCAGTCCATTTCCTGAGCACTGCCGAGGTGCCCCTGAGCAAGGCACCCCAAAAACTGCTCTGGAGCGCCCGCTGTGGGCAGCAAGCTCACTCTGAGACCTCTCCATTAATGCAGAGTGAAAACCGAATTTCCCCTCGAGGGATTAATAAAGTATATATATAAGGGTGAGCTGGCCAACAGGGCCGCAGCACACGCCATGATAAAGAGCACGTGATTAAAAAACAGTTTACGGATGATAGATTCAGAGAAAACAACATTTGCAACGTGTAGATCGATTTACAGACAAAGTGCCCAGAGTCGTGAAGTCCCGATTGTCTCGCGTTTTTTGTCCTTTAAGATCAAGTCAAAGGCTTCAAGTGAAAACGAGGTCGGCCATTTTTTTTCAAATCATTCTGGAGGAAGTTCCCGAGCAGAGCGGACACGAGGTCTCCTCCCAGCCCGGACATTCAATCAGTCACTGCCTTTTCCAATCACCTGAATCTACGACATCAGAAACATGACTGACGAGTTCCAACTCCAGACAGACTTCATCCGTTCTGACTGCTCTGTCTTTGTTCTCGATGGGTGGAGAGACGAGACACATGGCCTCACCTCAAACATATTCATCACAGTGATACGTATGCTGGCATGTAAACGGACACGCCAACGTTCAGTCCCCAAGAAAAGAAGAAGACTTTCACTTTCCAATGCACAGACATGCAGCCCTGTTGGATGTGAATGGGAAGTCTTCAGAGACTTGCTTTCCTTTTACTTCACTCATTGTTTGAGTGGCCTTTTAAATTTATGAATATAACTCACGGGACTTTTAAAAACAACAAGTTCACAAAGTGCTTTGACTAACAAAGTCTCAAACGGCAACAACATCAGAAACCCAAACGACCCGGCGAAACAAAGAAAGACCAAATGAACAAACGGTCGGAGTGAAGTTAAAGCAAAGATGGAAACATACCGAAGAATAAAGAAAGAGTCCACTGGTTCTGTGAGCCCTCATGCTGAAGGCAGGTGACTCAAAGAAGCCTGATGGTAAAACCACACTTCCCCTTTGACCAACTCTGGGATCCAAGGCAGGAGAGCTGATGATAGCCATTAATAAAATTATAACATTAATGGTAAATCTAATGGGAACCAATCGTGAAAAGCCAAGAGTGACGTGATGCCGTCTACAGAAACATAACTTATATAAGATCTGTGAGCGAGGTTCAGCGTTGGAAACACTGACTGACAAACAGGTTGTTTTCACATCATCGTGGTGGAGTTATCCCATGAACCTCATCAAGACCTTTTTCATCCAAACCAGCACAGGGACCGGACCACACAGAGAAACACATCAAACAGCAGGATGAGGTCACAGCTCACGCTCCTCCATCGGCTTTTTTTTTTTTTTTACCTCAGGAGTCAGAGGCTCTCTAATGGCACGTTACCGCCCACTCCAGCACATAAACACACCCCGCTGTGACACGGGCTCTTCGCCACCACAGCCAACTCAAACAGCGCTTGGTGTGGTCACTGCCTGTGAGCTCCCAACCCCGGCAGGAAATGATGTCAGGTTGGCTCGCGTCCCAACTCTAGCTGGCTCCGGTTTTTAGGGCGCTCCTTTGACGCCTAATAATGGTCAGGTGTCAAATGTTGCAGAGGAGGTATGAAACGTGTTTCAGACTGAACAGGTAGAGGAAAGGAATTAGGGTTGGGCGATTACACGAATGCATCAGGGATTAGCGATGTGCTAAATCAATTGCCAGTGGAAATTCCCTTTTTGGATAATAAATGAAAGTCCAATATTGGAGTCGGATCCAAGCTTCAGTCTAGAGACATAACGCTTCTGTCTGGAAGTTATTGCCCAACGTTTATCTTCTTAAGTCTTTGTACGTCAGAGTGACTGAAGGAAAAGAAAAAGCAAGGTCATGAAATGTGGAAGAACTGTAGCAATAAAGAGGTTACATATCTGTCAAAGTGGAAGGAAATAAATATCAGGAAACATTTTCGAGAGCCCGCAAGTCAGTGAAGTTTTTTTTGTTTTTTTAACTCGTACCACAACAAAACTAAACTGGACAGAAACAAATCACCAACCAAATACGACACAACAAGGAAATAAAAAAAACAAAAACACAACCGAATTCAAACCTCACAAATAACAGCGAGGACTCAAAACAACCAAGTACACAAACACGTCGTTAAAGGAGCGAACACTAACATCACAGCCCGACACAGACGACACGGAAAATACCAAAACAAAACCAAATACTGTGACAGACGCAGACACCACAAGTTATTATCATATAACTTCTATATTTGATATGTGCACGAATAATTCACGAGGTGTTCTCACTTTTGAAAAAAGCCTCAAGTGGCCTCGAAGGGAACTGCAGTCTGTTTGTTTGTTTTTGTTTCTTTTCTTAGTTTCCCAAAAACAAATGAATCAGAACAACACAATAAAAGAACTAAATGTGTCCACAGTACTGTAGTAATATCAAACAGTAACTTTTTATGAGAGAACAACCAGTACGATCATTTAATATATATAATAATAATAATAATATAACATATTTCCAGTGTTGTAGATTCGTGCTACATTATAGTCCCATAAAAATAGACAGTGGCAGCTAAACAGAAAAGCAGACAGAGGAAAATAACTATACACTAGTGTTTATATCTTGGCACTAATATCAAACATCACAAGCAGTTTCAGACTATTAGAGTCTATTTTAACAACCAGCCCGCCTCCTGCCTGCAGCTTTATCTCCGAGTGGAAAAGCAAAACAGTAGATGTTTGATTCACTCGCTGTGTTTGGCATCTCGTCAAACCTCCAAGACTTTCACCTTTCCCCTCTACCTCCACACACACTCGCACACACCGCCTCCACCTGTCTGACACCCTCTATCTGCCTGTCTGTCTGCTGTCTGTCCGACGCCAGCCGAGCGCTGTAGAGCCATAGCTGGGTAATTTTCAACCTGGCAGGAGGGGAGGATCAAGTCGAGCCCGATAGATTGAGTAACCTTCCACTGACGTGGGTTCATGTGGGAAAGCATGAAAGGCAGGTAAACAAAGGCGGGTGCTGCACGGGGTAGCTGTGATACACACACCCAAACACACACACACACACACACACACACTTACATATACAGCCCTCTAAACAAGCCAGAAGCTGGTTTATATAAAAGTAAACATAAAGAGTTTTAATGTCTTCTTCACTCACCGTCTCCCGTGCCATGTTTGTGAAGATAAGTGTTTTTTTGTCCTCCTGTTCTTCCCGGTTTTCCCTCGTCACTAACAGTTGAGAGGAAAGCCAGAATCAGTCCAGAGTCACAGCATCTTCAGAACCTCCTCTGTAGTCACTTTCTCCGGTCTTAAAACCTCCATCACCCAGCTTCATGTTCCTGCCTCTTGTGTGTCCTGACAGTGACAGACCTCTTCTGCGTGTGTGTGTGTCTGTGTGTGTGTCCTGTCTAACAAAACAAGGTGGGTGTGTCTCTGCGTATGCAAGCCAGAAATGTGAGTAAAGAGGAGGAGGCACACACCCACGTGCGAGCCCGACTCTGGATCTGTTACATATGTGCGCACACAGTAGGTGTGACTGTACGCGCGTGTGTGTGTGTGTGTGTGCGTCATCCTGGCAGTGTGTGTGCTTTCTCCACAGCGCTCTCTCTTTCTGTTTCTGTATGTTTCCTTGAGACCAGGATGAACAAGGCACTTTTATAAAAAACAAAAACAGAAAGTAGAGAAATTGAAATTTCTCGGCTGAAGGCAACATGAAGTGAATCCAAGTTCATCTGTGAAACTCCACCGCAGAATTTAAACTATTTCACTGATTCAAAACAGCTTTGGTCTGTGCGGCTAACTCGGGTCATCTTTATAGGGGCAGAATTTACACTTAACAAACCTTTTAAGAATAAATATTTGAGTTTGGCATTTTTGCGTTGTTTGTCCTTTTTGGAGTTTCAAGTAAATATCAGACGAATCTTTATTAATGTGTCATTTATTAACAGACTCTCCAGGAACTCTGTTTTTCCGGTTGGTAAAATGTTGATTATATCGTAAGATTTTTCTATATATTAGCAACAATTAGCAGGTATGTCATATGGTTGTCAAGTCTGCTACCAGCATACAGGATATCTTTCTGTTAGAAATATGATGGTTAACTAGCTCGGTGGCCAGCTAATCAATTATCCACAGTAAACTGTGAGTGGTGAATAGACAGCACTGTTTCATGTTTCATCACACACATTCACTGCACATCATTTCTTCTGTTTTGACTTTTTGATTTCTGTACTGCTTCCCGAATTTCCCCATGAGGATCAATACAGTAAAATCGTATCTTATTCATAGACGCTAGTGGCTTTACCTTCGAAAGTGTGTTGCCAGAAGACACTTCGTCATGTAAACCTCATGACCTGGGATTGAACCACCAACCTTTCAAAGAAGTGACTTTCTCTAACACTGAGCCAAGATGACCAGATTTAGGAATGGATTGTGAGTTTTGGCATTCTCCAACACATTTCTTCCCTTTAGCTCAACGCCCTTTTGTCCAAATATGGAGACTCTCGGCTAAGAATATTTTATATATATCTAAAAATGAATTACCACAGTTTGCATGGATGAGATGCCAATTGCTCCATTGTCAATAAGGGTGTAGCTGTGATGATCCCTGCAAGGATGAAATATCAGGATACAGAGGAATAACACTAACGATTTGATTAGCATTTAGCTAACAAAGCTAGCAGTGTTAGTGCTTTGCCCTTTAAGCTCCAGAGCAAATTCAGACATGAACCACCACCTGTGTCAAATACAAAAAAAAAAATCCCATTTCCTCAGACTTTAAATTGTCTCCTACATATGAACTGAACAGTAAACAGCTGGAGAATGAGTGTCCATTAAAAGAGCCCCCCCGTCTCCACGGCAAAGAGCTTCCTCCCCTACCTCCTCTCTGTGTACTCAAAGGCATTGTGGGAAAGCAAACGCGGTTCACATGGCCTCCTTGTGTGGACTCAGACTTCATCACAGTCCCACTCAACTGCTGAGTGTCGCAATAATGAGGAGAAATTCAGCATCTTGACTTTGAACATCTCGGCTAATGTCAGAAGTCAAGGACAGTTTACCTGTTTGAGTCTTTCCAGCTCTTATATCAAATTAAGAGGATAGAAAAAAGAAACAATGAGAGACTTAATATTACGGCAGCAAGACGATCTGCAGATTTTGGTCAAACTAAATCAAACCATTTCTGAGGTCTCAGCAGGAAAAGTGCAAATTGAATAGTAACATTAAAGCATAACATTTTTATGATAATATATTTTGCCGTTCCAACCAGCACCAGATCTAAACAGAATATTTTGGGCCACAAAACAATGCAGCGAAACTAGATCAGCCTGCAAGGGAAACGAAGTCTCATTGTATTTTTGTGCGAACTGTCCCTTTAATGGCGATCCGTGGTGATCCATCTCGTGTTGTGGAGTCGTATCTGGGTCACAGCAGTAAACATAAATACAGCTGCTCTTGAGAAGGTGAGAGATGGAGAACCAATTAGAAAGCATGATACATGGACGCAAACACACGAAAACACACTAACACACACACAGCTAGTGCAACCTTTACAAGTGTGTGTGTGAGTGAGTGTGTGTGTGTGTGTGAGTGAATGAGTGAGTGTGTGTGTGTGTGTGTTAAGACAGAGAAACAGAGATACACACGTGTGACCTGAGCGATGAGCAGGTTTCTCGCTAATGAGGCCGAACTCTCGTTTACCCCCCGCAGAGATTCACCTTCTGACAGAATGGGGGCCCTGTTTACACACACACACACACACACACTCACACACTGAACACGCGTCTCCTTACGTCACTTTTATGCACATCACATAGACACACTTTCTGTAGACTTACCAAAAACCTAAAACTGGTTTTGTCCCCAGTTGGACAAGTGGTCCACGTTAAAGCGATCTTTCGCTTGTGTCCCCGAAAGTACGCTAAATCAGAACACACAGACACACACACACACACACACACAAGGTCAAGCTCTCACTAAAGAGACAATTACATGAATGCGACAGTTCCTACCTGTCAGCCTACTGGATGAATGTGTAAGATGTGTGAGTGTGCAGGGACTCTTTTATCACTGTGATGTTGTTGCAGCAGGGCAAAGGTACAGCAGAACCACACCCAGCACAACCTGGTCAGGTTCCAGGAACGGCAGAGAAACACGAGGCAGAAAGTGCTGAGTCAACAATGTGTGTGTGTGTGTGTGTGTGTGTGTGTGTGTGTGTGTGTGTGTGAGAACGAGCAAAGGCAAAGGAGTAAGAACTTTGTGTATTTGTCTGCAGCTTTGTGTTTTTTGCCACTTCCTGTCTTGGCCAGGTCTCCCTTGAAAAAGAGACGCTAAAGACTCGTCGGAAACCGGGAAACAGGAAGATCTGCTAGTGACGGGAATGAAAGTGTTCCTTAAAGGAGATGTATGATGTCAGTGGTGGTGTCGGGATTGATTAGCGCTGCTCGATGTGTAGCTTAAAATCCTCCATATTTATCTGATACTGGCGTCGGTAAAAGCCCTCCCAGCTCTCTTTAAGCCCTTGAACCTGATGTCAGGTTCTGGCCAAGTCTCGCACAGCTTGAACTGGCCTCAGATCTCTACGTTGGCCAGTTTGCAATTATATTGTAGCTGTTAGAATCAGCACTGGAAGGCTCTCAATGAAACAGCGACGCATTAATACAATCCTTCCTAAACGTTTTCTTTCTACTCCTCTGTGAGTTCATGCATCTGTGTTTGTTACAGCGCTTTACGTGCATGCAAATTAATCGACTTTGAATTGAAAAGTCCTGCTGTGAACCTCGAAAAAATTAATCAAGCAACCAAACGGAGAAATAAATCCCAGAAACACGTCAACACTTTGTCAGAAGGATGCGTCTGCCCGCCACTCAAAGTCATGGCTTCAACAGTCTGTCCTCATTCTTCTTATGAACCTTTATAAGTGTGTCACAAAGCTACTGGACACTAGTGTGTGTGTGTGTGTGTGTGTGTGTGTGTTTGCACCGCCATTCATGCTGCAACCAAATTTAAAGTTTCATCATACCAGCTGACTCAACAGGCGAAAACTAGCAGAACCCCCCCCCCCCCCCCCCCCCATCCCCCGAGTCCCCCTCGAAACCACGAAACACGACATGAAAACACACACAAGACATCAAACTCATGCCTGTGGTTAACACTCACACACAGCTGCATGTTTGCGTGTAAGTGTGTGTGTGTGTGTGTGTGTGTGTGTGTGTGTGTGTCACAGGGGGAGATCAAAAACAGGAAGTGAGTTTCTGTTCAGGAATTCTAGAAATATAGTACCTTTCAGTTTCGGAAGAAAAAAACACCCAGGGGGATTTTGAATGAATGTGCAAACACATAAACACACACACACACACACACACACACACACACACAAACACACACACACACACACAGAACATATGAATCATTAAGCCTCGACATACGACACTCACCCTCTGTGTATGTGTGTGTGTTTGTATGTAAGTGTGTGTGTCCTACTGTCCCCCTGAACCTTCACCTACTTATGCATGAATACATCCTGTTTCCAGGTCACCTTACAGCACACACACACACACACACACACACACACACACACACACACACACACACACACACACACTGTGTTTTTCTACTTCCTGCACGTGCTTCATGTTTGAGACCTCATGTCGACGACTTCCTGATGTTACATTTCAAATCTGCCGATCTTAAACCCGGCGTGTTTTATAGTTTGTATACAAATCGTGGTGAGTTGTGAGCTCGCACTTTACCAGGAAAGTCTGTGCACGGTTAAACAACGCACACACACACACACACACACACACACACACACACACTCATACCACCAAATCACCTGCACGAAATGAGAAAAAAATGCAATGTGCTGCATCACGTCAAGATATGAAGACAGAGTGGATATTCGTGATGAAGCACAGTTTCACGCACGTCTTTCTGTTTGTTCTTCGTGACTCAAATAATTCACGTGTTTGCAAAACGTCCCTCAGGAATCCCAGATAAATAATCAAATAATTGGCCCTATATATATATACCTGTTTTATTTTGAATGACTTTTTGTCTGGTGTATCTTCTTTGAGTCCTTCCTGCATCTTTTATCTGCTTTGTTTTTGTACCGATTATTTTGATGATTGTTAAAATTTAATGGTCTGATTGATCTGGGCGTTCCTGAAAGCTTCCATCAATGTTCCAGCGTGAACATTTAACAGGTACAAAGTTCACCTGCTGATCGAGAAAGTCGCTCAATGTATGACAACTGTTTTTTTAATTTCTTGACCTTACGACTGAAATGTGATGAATATTACAGCACTAGAACACACACTCACACACACACTCACACACACACTCACACACACACACACACACACACACACACATCTCATACAGTGTGAACAGAAAGGCTTCTGGTCCTGTGTCACTTCCTCCACACGTCCTCTCTCTCTTTTTATCAGCTCAGATCAAACACGTCGCCTCATTTCCTCTCGGTTATTCATCGCTCCTCCTTACTTCACTGTCAGGGACAAAACACACACACACACACACACACACACACACACACACACACACTCACACACACACACACACACACACACACACACACACCCTGATGAAGCTGTAGAGGCCGCACTGCGAGGAGACAAAGTTCACAGAGAGAGGGAGTGGCAAAGTGTGTAAGGGCAAAAAGAGACAAACACACACACAACCTTTTATGACAGGTAGGATCACGCTGCACGCCCACACACACACATTCTTCTCGTGCTGGAGTCAGGTAAACAATGTGGCGCACAAAAGGGGTATTAAGAGCAGGACACACACCAAAACAAGAAGAGAGAGTCCGACCTTTTCGATGCCGTGTCAGTCCTGCTCGCTAATTTGAAGCTCATGGGCATCTGCTGCATACATTAACTCCACCGAATCCTGAAAGACACAGAGAGAGAGAGAGAGAGAGAGAGAACGGTTACATAAGAAGTCCCAGAGAGACGGACAGCATCTCTGTACCGCCGGCCCCTGGAGACCAGCAGCCAGCCAGTCATGCAGCCTCGCAGTCCGAGAGGAAGAAATGAAAAAACACATCGAAAGAGAGAGAGAGAGAGAGACGTTACATAAATGCCACTCTACACCCATAAACACGCTCAAGGCGAGAAATGAAGCCATGAAACACACACACACACACACACACACACTGTGCACTGATTAACAGACTAATATGTGCATCTCTGACTCAGACCTTCATCCTCATTACGCTTCTCTCTTACCCGACAGAACTCCGTCTATACGGACGCAACCCTTACCTCCGGACTGCGTCCTGATGAGACAATAACTCACGTTGTTATGTGAGGACAGTTTGGATTAGCAGCTATTAATCTGAAGAAATCAAAGAATATTTCCAACCCTTCCTATGTATTTGGTGTTGGGCTCTTTTTGCAGTGTTAGAGATCGGGATGTCCTGCCAGTGTTTCGGTCCTGAGCAAAATATTGACAGCAGCTACCAGGCAGACTGACTTGATATTTGGCAGCGTGCTCTCCTCACGACCTTCAGGCCTTCTGCGACGTCAGCATCGTGCGTCTGCAGCTTTAAACGAAGGAGATGTTAATGATTTAACTCCCAAACATCTCTCCAAGTCGCCGCAGCCTGAGCGTGAGCGTAAAGACTCGCAGGGAGGGGATCTTCTTCCTGTGTTCGTCCGTGTCACAGTGCATGTCCTTGGTTCCCAGAGTAAGTGGAGTTTATTAACTGCATGCACAAATGCTTGATTCAAAGGCTAATAACAGAAAAAACCCTGTTTGATGCTCGCTCAGAGGAGCAGAGGTCATCAGACGCAGCTTGGACGGTTTGCGTGGATCATTTGAGCGCTCTCTGTCGCCCTGCTGATTTCTTTTCACATTTTCAGAAGTTACATTTTAAATAAACTGGAACATTTGTTCAGTGCAGTAAAAATAACATTCAGGCAACTAGATCAGCAGACACGTACGACCTTAGCAAATCCCCACAAGCTCTGAGCTTCACCCCACACCTGGCTACTTCTGAACACACGAGTACGAAAAAGCACAACAACACAAACTGAGCTGAAATGATGCATTTTTGCAATATCCTGAAGCTCATTGGAGAGATAGTCATCACTTTCATTTGCCACATTTAAAGCCGGCCGGAGACAAAAGTGTGTTTTTAGGAGAGTCTAAGAAATGTCAGCTATGCACACAACAACATATCACATCCACAGGGGGATGAAACTATTTGGGTTTTGCAAAACTTTCATAAAAAAATCCCTAAAAGAAGGTCAACTCGCAGCAACATTACCATGATGATAGGGCCGAATTCCACTCTGCAGCTAAAACCTCTCTGAGGGCAAAACAAACCCCTCATTGTGCCGCATCCTGTCAGAAAGGTGAACATCTGTTCCTGGATCCGTGCGGAGATAACGTCCTCCTGATCACGTCTGTTTGTCTGTTTGAGGAGCAGCAGAAGGCTCATCAGAAGGATTACAGTCTTTCTGTGTGACAACAAACATGTCCTCTTCATCACATCCGTCCACTCTGCCTCAACATCTGCATCACAAACCTGTCTAATGTGTCACACACACACACACACACACACACACACACACACACACACACACACACACACACACACTGTATCGCTGACAGCTGCTGTGCTTCTCAAGACTGAAACACAAGACATGACACTGCTGCAGCCTGGTTCATAGACCTGTAATGATCCTAATTGGTGTGTGTGTGTGTGTGTGTGTGTGTGTGTGTGTGTGTGTGTGTGTGTGTGTGTGCAGTACGATCAAAGCTGTCTCGTATGTCCGTCACACTCAGAACACATTCATCTCTGCTCAGATTACATCGTACGTGACAAACGGTCTTTTCTGTCTAACTCTCAGCGCTGCTGCAGACACGTCGCCCCCTTGTGGACACATTAGCAGGATCACGCTCGCATCGCATTGACGTCCCACCCCTTCACCCAACCACAACTCTTAACCAATCGAATGACGTGGCAGCAGACAGGTGGCGCTGGTAGCCCAGTGGTTAGTGGGTACGCCCCACGTACGGAGCCTCGACCTCTTAGTGGGCGGCCCGGGGCTTGAATAACCTGCTGCTCCTTTCCTGCATATCAATCTTTATCAGACTTTATCCATCGTCCTGTTTCTAAAATAAACCTTTCAAGCAGACAATCACGATTATAAAAAGCTGTATGACTCCTGGGTTTGTGTTTTTGTTTCCTCCTCCAGCGCACACAGCAACGCAGGAGCCTCATTTGTCAACAGAGCTGTCAATCATGACCTTAAACCATGTTGGACATGGGGCTTATCGCCTCTAATGCAGAGAGTCGATTTAGCATGGTCACGTTGGCCACTGATTCAAGATAGGTGCGTTTATGTAGAGGTAGATATTTACTCTCCTTCCAAAATCACTGAAACAGCTAAAAAAAAAAAGTTCTTTTAAACTCCAAGGAGCTTCATGCACTTCAGAGTGTAACCAGCATTAATCACTCTGCAGGGTATTGAAGGAATGAATTTTAATCTAAAGACTGTAAAGTCACCGATCTCTGCCCACACTGAGGCTGCGGACCTGCAGAGTGACGGACAGACATAGTGGCACAGTGGGAGCGTTGTTCCTGTTGCCCTTGGACTCAGAGACATTCATCCTCCGAGTTTGACACACAAGGACCACGGCCGGGAGGAGGGAATCTGATTGGCTGAGGCAAACGTAAAAAACCTCGAGTCACAGTGGAGTATTAAAATAATGTGGCTGCAGCCTTAATGTGGCTGATCTGTGTCGGATTCCTATTGGCTGCAGGGAAACGTCAATCAGCAGCAACGCCAAATAAGGAAACACAGCTTCCTTAATGATGTAACCGCAGCACGATGACACAGCTCCTTTTCTGCCAGCCACCTCAGCAGTGTGTGTGTGTGTGTATTTAATGTATATAAATGTGTGTGTATAAATGTGTGTGTGCGTGGTTTAATCTCAGGCTGCTGCTTTCGCTGCACCAAGAGCGCCGTACATCTTGTTCCTGAGCTTTCTGACAGCAGCTCTGCATGCTGCCAAAGAATGTGCTTCCTGGCAGTGGACCACACCTCCGACTGACCCCCTCCCAACCCCAAAACACACACACACACACACACACACACACACACACACACACACACACACACATACACACACAATTACACGGGTCTCTTTATTCTTTTATTGAAAACATAGAAAACACACTGACACCTTCCTGGTGTTCCTGCAGCTTCACCTTTGTGATCATTTGTTTTGGCAGGAGATAAATAGTGTATGGTGTACACACACACACACACACACACACACACACACACACACACACACATTAATTCACATGCACACACAGACAAAGCATAAGCATAAACAACCCTCCTCAGAAACTTCCCTGATTTGGAAAATTCCATTGATGATGTTTTTTACGTTTGATTTTTTTCGTTGAACCTGCAGCTGCACCTTCTCTTGCCACATTGGTTTTCCTACATTTCCCAGCATGCATTTCCATTAAAGGATTGACAGAGGCTGTTAAACACAGTGTTCATACATTAACCGCAACTCTGCCAGTCACTAGAAGCCGGCAGTCAAGATGCATTTTTAAAGGATGGTTTGGTAAGCGTGCCAAAAAAAGTCACTTATAATAAGTGCGCGTACATGCTGCATGTAAACATCTGAAGTCTTTGATTTAATTAAATACGTCGGGCAACGCGTCCACCTAGCGTCTTCGTTCAGAGCGCTAAAGTGAGGAGAGAGCGTTCGCAGCAGGAAGCCTCTCTTCTTCCGAGCGCTCAGCCTTTATTGAGCGGCCGCTCCGAGAGCTCGGCTTGAAAATCGTTTTAACTTTTTCAGAAAGGCGCCGCTGATGCTAACGGCGCTCTTTTCCAAATGTCTGATATTCGCCGTAGCTTCGCCGCTTTACAGATAAATGTCTTGAACCCACGTCCTCGTCTTAGCTCCGTGACTGATCAAGAAATAAACAATCTCAAATGTAAAAAAGTAAGGCAGCAGTGTCGGTCATACAAGAGGTGTTGTCAACAGACGGTTGCCATGGAGACGGGACAGAAATGCTTCACCCACAAACCTGAGTGCACCGTCGGTGGACTCGGGGTCGGAGGTTGTTTTTAAGGCGCTGTAGAGCACTGTAACCATGACGACGTCTCTAAGTGTCTTTTCACTAGTAAACAAACGACTGAATGGGAGAAGAAACGGCGAGCAGTCGTGATGTTTCAGATACAACCTGGCTCATGAATCTAAGAGGTAGTGAAACGCTTGAACACTGATTTCAGAATGACTGAATGAAGAGTTTAGTGAGCGATAACACTTTCATGCTTTCCCTGAAGAATAAGATTCAGATCAGACGAATAAAAACCCCGCTCAGAGGGGATTTTATCGTCTAAATGCTGAAAGAATGAAGATCTAAATAAAGATGAGGACCGTGTTGGTCATCTCTGTCTCAACACCAGACGCCCTGACATTTCCATAATGACATCAGAAGAAGGTTTTTGCTCTGGATGAATGCGTCCCCCCCCCCCCGGGTCAAAGTGTGAAAGACAGTAACAATGAACCTATCACACATTCAGATGAGTCATACAAATAAAACACTGAGATGTGACACTCGCTGTGTGACTGCTTGTGAGCTGAAAGGAACCAAACTGCAGAGCCTGACTCACTGTGTTTGCAGACGATGTCGTGGAAGATCCTGACTGCTAAACTCACACTGCATGCAACCGCTCATGTCAGGGAGGAAATATCTGAAGAGTGAATTCATGTGAAAGAGACTCAATATGTAAGAACTGTTATTTAACCATGCACATAGTGGAGTCACTTCTCGACTGGTCTCACACTTGTTCTGGCTTCCAGTTGGTTTTTTAGTACTAGTTTTTAAATCCCTTGATGCACTGGTGTCCGAGCTGTTGACTGTCCAGGCTCAGAGTTAATATAAGAACAGCTCCAACTTCAAATCACTGCTAAAACCCCACCTCTCTGCTCGGCCTGTCAATACAAGCTGAGCTTTACTCTTATTGTATGTGTTTCACTTTTATTGTTTTTTATTGTGCTTTTTTTTAAACCAAGGTTGTTTTAAATGTGCTGTAAAAATGAAGACTGATTGATTGTAAAGCATCTCGTGGTAACGCGTGTTATGAATGGCTGCGATACAGGTAACGATGTACTGAGTGACACCGCTGCCTTGATTTGTTTTTGTTGTCGGATCCAGACAACTCGAGCGGCGCTCTCATCACGCATCGTTCTCAACAAATCACCTGAAACACGTCGTCCCACAGCCGTCGATTTATGCTGCAAGGTTTCCGCTCGGTTATTCCAACATGCTCTGCATCAGATCCAGCAGCTCCCCAGCACAGACCTGAAGGCTTCAACTGGAGCTGGAAGATATCATCCCATTGACTATTCCACTGCTTTACTTCTCGGCGCCAAACAAACTCAAACTTTGTTCTGCAAGCTGCAAGAAACACTTCTCAACACCCGTCATATGAAACAAACAGCCACGACCCACCTGTCCAAGCTGTTTGGTCCACACCAGGGTTCAGCTGACAGCAAACAAACCGCTCTAACTCAAGTTTGTCTCCTGGGTGTGAAAAGGCTCCAAGTGCAGAATGTGTAATAAAATATATATTCAGAATTAACCCGCTGACTCATACGCAGCAGCTTGATCCTTTCGGTTGGTCTCGACGCAGGAAAGAGAACCAAACTGCAGCTTCAGCAAACAGGTCTAAGAGGATTCATCCTTCAAACAGCCACACGGGTCACAAACCCTCCAACACACTTTGATCTGCACGAGGACAGACAGCCAGCAGCGTGATCTCTCAGAGCATACTCACAGCGGCGTTTTTTTACCCAGCGTGCCTTTCTGCAGACGGCGGTGAACTCTCCCGTCAGCTCGCTGTGATGTTCTGACTGGTTTCATGAACATCTCCTCGTCTGTTTTACTCTCCGCTCGTCTCTGCTAAACATCACAGCGGTGCTCGATGCGCCTGGTGTGATTATGAATGAAAACAGGAACATGACTCACAGGCGGCGGTCCCACGCAAAGAGCACAAACGCACACGCAGAGTTCTTAGTAACCCGGCATGCTTACGTATGTAAGGATGCATCTGCGTGTGGTTTGTGGTTTTTCCTTAGACGCGTTCACCTGTCTGACTGCATGAATCATAGCAACGAGGCTGATCCGAGGTCAGGGTCTGACCCGCGACTCTTCAAATAAATACACTTCAAAACACACAGTACATATCTAAAGGTTTACAGAGAGATGACAGAGGCAGAGGAGGAGAGAGATAACGCTAAAAGACAACATAAAAAAAGCCAACCTGATGGACTCTATCTGAGTCTGAGCTGGAGGAAAGTCCGACACGCAGTCACAGTCATTCCAGCATCCTCACAAATGTCACATAAGCAGACCTGATCTGGTTCACACTGACTTGTTGGGGCCCTGGAGGACCAATGAGCAGCAGGCAGGGTGGAGTCTGAGCGAGCTGTCAATCTTATTACTCAACTTGTTATTCGTGCAGGAGGATGGTGCAATCTGGTTTTATTACAGCGAGGAGCTAAAGGTTCAGGAGGTGAAATACAGAAAAATACTGCTGGGTCATCCGCCAGTTCATTTGGGCATAAAGTGGCCAAAAATCTCAATCTCAATCTCGTGTTGCTGCTACAGTACTGCTCTGACAGGAGACTGACTCTGAGGAGACAGAAACGAGACATGACAGGTAGCGGGCAGCTGGAAGGACAGAAGTTCCAGTTCATGGTCGGCTCCTGAACCCGTCAATCGTCAGAGCACCGTGAGACTAACAATCATCAATAAATCACAGAGAGGGGGATCAGGGTACCTTCTTCCAGGTCCAACTAAAGAGACCTGTCATTTAAGATAGAGATGTAGTAATCCAAGCGCGCTGCCAAATGAAGTCAGGAAAAACAAGATGGTGGCTGCCAAAATACCTTTTAAAGGTCACATATTGTGCAAAATCCTCTTCACCGTGTTGATGTCTCTAGTCTGTCTCCAAACCCCCCAATCAGGAGGAAAGTCCATCCTCTTCGTCTTCTGCCTGCTCCACTTGTCAGAAAATGTGTGCTCAAACAGGCCGTTTGGAGATTTTCCCTTCATGACATCACAAAGGGCAGTAGCCCCTCCCCCAGGTGGGTGACACTCCCACAGCTAGGTGTTTGTTCTGCCCTCTGAGTCTGCCTTCTCACCGTAAACAATAGGACATGGAGCCAGAAAGCAGCGAGTACACCCGAGCCCTTCCAGAGAGGGGGCGTGGTCAGACACAGCTCATTTACATATTTAAAGCTACACACACAGAAACAGCCTGTTCTGAGCAGGGCTGAAATAGAGGGGTTTATAGACATGATCAAACACAGGATCAGAGTGGATTTACAACAACACACTTCACACACATGATGAAGAGGAGCGAGGACACCTCAGTCCATCAGATCTGAGTGCATTGTGTGTGCGCTCAGGTGCGTGACGGATCTTGAAACAAGCAACTGCAATGTGTGCGAGTTGTGTTTTGATGATGCTGAATCATTTCTGCAGAAACAGAAACTTCCTGCAGACAACAAATCTTTTACAGAGAGCGACTCAGCCGCGCTTTTCTTCCGCAGTTTGGCCCCGAGTGCTACAAGCAGAAACACTGTGAGCTGAAGGGAAACTGACTTTAATGAACATCAAACCATGTTTGGAAAAAATCCCAAAAAGCAATGAGCCCGTTTGGACACCATTAAAGGAATCATTTCTGCTGAGTGTGCTATTTTGCAGGAAGGAAGAGTTTAGGGATATCTTAAGAAGATGTTGATGTTAGCGTTCAACATAATGACATCAAATCTACATTTACTTTTGACCATTATTATATCACATACATATCTTGGATAACTATCCCATAAGAGGGCGACATGAGCGCTTATCCCACTTCCATAAAGTCGATAAACCCTCGAGAGACTCCAGAGCGGCCACAGCTCCAGAATCACTAAATGCACACTTTCTTTTTAAGAGTCCATCTTCTTTTAAACTTCACTCCTCTTTCTTTTTTTTATCTGGCTGATTTTCTCCAAGCGCCCGCTGAGATGACACTCATGACATCATTCTGACATCATCACAGGGACAGACAGCATCTCCAAATAACAACGGATGTAACTACTTAGAAGAATTGTTATTGGTGGATTGAACTGAGTGTTGAATAAGCTGCAGCAGCACGTTTCTGTTTTTAGTGAATTCGTGGAGTCGGACATTTTGCACTCTCAAACTTCAGAGGAGGGATTTTTATTTCCCCACAGTTTCAGAGATCTGATTAAAAGTTGTTTAAAAGTGTTTTCGGATTATTTCCGAGGACAGCGCAGTGACTTATATTTGTTTTATAACTTAGTCGACCTACAATAAAAATCAAGTCCTCTGCTTCAGATGTAATGATTTACATCACGTGTGCCTTCATAGGAGAGGGAAGTCCCCACAACAGTGGTGATTCATGTGACAAGCCAAAAAAATAAAAAAGGGTTTAAAAAAGGCTGAGAAGATGAAGTGAGGATTCTTCTTCCGTTAATTGCATAATCACTGATTCGTCAAGTTTGACTCCAGGCGTGCAGCCCGATGCAGAGGGAAACCTGACGACCTCCCATGAGCATGTCATCGTGGTTCAGAAAGTGCTCAAAAGACTGTTAGAGAATAGACTCTTCGTAAAGGCTGAGAAGTGTGTGTTTCATGCCGAGTCAGTCTCTTTCCTAGGCTACATCTTGGAGGGCGGACAAGTTAGGACGGACCCGGCGAAAGTGGAAGCCGTGCTGCAGTGGGAAACACCAACTACCAGAAAACAACTGCAGAGATTCCTGGGCTTTGCCAATTTCTACCGCCGGTTTATCCGTAACTACAGTCAGGTGGTTGCACCTCTTACAAGATTGACTTCGCTCATTGTACCTTTTTCTTGGTCACCAGCGGCGGAGAAAGCGTTTGTGGACCTCAAGGAGAGGTTCTCGTCGGCACCTATCCTGGTGCAGCCGGATCCCACTAAACAATTCATTGTTGAGGTGGATGCATCGGATTTTGGGGTAGGAGCTGTTCTTTCTCAGAGAGGTTCTAATGACAATAAGATGCATCCCTGTGCATTCTACTCCCGTAAGCTCTCTCCAGCCGAGAGAAACTATGACGTCGGCAACAAGGAATTGCTGGCTGTGAAATTGGCATTGGAGGAGTGGCGGCATTGGCTGGAGGGAGCGGAGATGCCATTTGTGGTCTGGTCTGACCATAAGAACCTTTCGTATATCCAGACTGCCAAGAGACTGAATTCTAGGCAGGCCCGGTGGGCGTTGTTCTTCACCAGGTTCAATTTTACAGTGACTTACCGACCACGAAATAAAAATATAAAGCCAGACGCACTTTCTAGAAAGTCTCACAAGGAAAGTGAGACTCCTAGTGCTCCAGACACTATTTTACCTCCTTCATGCTTGGTAGCTTCAGTTACATGGGAGGTGGAGTCTCTCGTGAGGGAAGCTCAGAGGGATCATCCGGATCCGGGTGGAGGTCCGGCTAATTGTTTATTTGTGCCTAACCATGTGCGTTCCCAGGTTCTCCAGTGGGGACATTCTTCAAAACTGGTGTGCCACCCCGGAGTGGCTCGCACAACAGACTTCATCAAAAGACATTTCTGGTGGCCTACGATGGGTGTGGACGTTAAGGAGTTCGTGTTGGCGTGTTCGGTATGTGCGAGGGGCAAGGCGTCTCATCGGCCACCAGCGGGGCTGCTGCATCCTCTTCCTGTGCCTGGACGTCCCTGGTCGCACATAGCATTGGATTTTGTCACAGGTCTTCCTGACTCGGGAGGTAACACTGTTGTAATGACGATTGTAGATCGCTTTTCTAAGGCTGCTCATTTCGTGGCGTTGCCTAAATTGCCCTCTGCTGCTGAGACCGCGGACTTAATGACAGTCCACGTATTTCGGCTGCATGGCATTCCCTTGGATATTGTCTCCGACAGAGGGCCACAATTCACGTCTCGGGTGTGGAGAGCGTTTGTTCGTGCCTTGGGAGCCACTGTCAGCTTATCGTCCGGATACCACCCGCAGTCTAATGGACAGACGGAGCGGGCCAACCAGGATTTGGAGGCCATGCTTCGCTGTGTTTGTGCACAAAGACCTCGCAGTTGGAGTCAACATCTGGCATGGGTGGAATACGCACACAATTCGCTCACATCCTCAGCGACAGGTATGGCACCTTTCTTGTGCTCGTTGGGATATTTACCTCCTTTGTTCCCCAATCAGGAGGAGGAGATCGCTGTTCCCTCCGTTCAGGTTCACCTGCGACGGATTCGCAAGACCTGGAGGGAGGCCCGGTCGGCGTTGCTAAGGACCAAGGAGCGGAACCGGAGTTTGGCTGATCGTCGCAGAGTTCAAGCGCCAGATTATGTGCCTGGACAAAGGGTTTGGCTTAACGCGAAGGACATACCGCTCAGTGTGGAGTCTAGAAAACTGGCCCCTCGGTTCATTGGGCCTTACAAGATTGACAGGATCATTAACCCTTCCTCAGTTCGTCTCAGACTTCCCCCGGCTCTGAAGATTCACCCTACCTTTCACGTTTCCCAGATTAAACCAGTGGTCACCAGTGTCCTGAGCCCTCCGGCCGTCGCCCCTCCACCCACCCGGCTCATCGATGGCCATCCGGCCTTTACGGTTAATAAGGTTCTGGACGTTCGACACAGAGGAAGGGGGTTCCAGTTCCTTGTGGACTGGGTGGGTTACGGTCCGGAGGAGCGGAGCTGGATCTCGAGGGGGCTGATATTGGATCACTCTGTGATCCGAGATTTTTACAGACGGTTTCCTGACAAGCCTGGTAGACCGCCAGGTGGCGGTCGTTGAGGGGGGGTACTGTCATGTTTTGGGTCTGTTTGTTTCTCCTCCCACGTGTGTCTGTTTGTTTTCCTGTCTGTCACTCCCTCTGTGTCTACTAATCATTCAATTAAGTGTTTTCAGGTGTGGACCACAGGTGTGGTTCATCTCGTCATCCGGGTATTTAAGCTGGCTTCTGCCAGGAAGCCAGCGCCAGGTTATTGTTCATCCCCAGTGGTTGGTACTCTCCGTGTTTCTCGAAATTATTCAATTCTCTGTGATATATCTTGTGATTCCCTGTTGTGTTTTTGACCCCTTCGTGTTCTCTCTCTCCTTCCCAGTTTGTTCCCAGTCCTGTCGTCCTCACCCCGTGTTCCTCGTCGTCTGTCTTCGTCCTCATCTGGCTTACACGCGTTTCATTGTACATCTAGAGTCACTTATATTATTGTATCACATTTAGTGTCACGTTAATTACTTGTTCACATTATTTATTGTCACGTTAGATTCATGCTACACTTTAGAGTCACTTATTACTTGCATTATTATCACTCGTGTTTCTAATAAATTGTTATTTTGGTATATTTTCAGTTTCTTGTCTCGTGCTTTTGGTTCCACAATTATTCTGATTGTAACATCCCAGGGCGTGTTCAGAGTCATAACCGACCGACATAACGGCTCACGTCGAAGCAGCGGTCATATCTTGATCTCTTTATGACTCACGAATGGTCGGATCGATAGCACAAACAGAGAGTGAGAAAGAACGACGAGCTGACAGGAAATCTGACTTTTTTTCTGTTCTTCACATCTCCAACTGGACACCATTCTTCTCTCATGATAAAACATGCAGCTGCATCTCTGCGTCTTTCAAGTGCTCTGACTTCAGAGTGACTGAACATCAGATCAGCTGATTATTTATCAGACCAAATGAGCTCATAAAAAAAGGAGCAAACTGACACGTAACACATGATTTAAAATACACCGGTCTCTGCGACTCACCATCATCTCTGTCAGAGAAATCCAAAAACATCTGGACTGCTTTGTGTTGGCTGACCAAACACGCCACGCGAGCGCTGACCAAATAGCTAATTATCATGATAATGAATCGAGTCTGAGCATCTGGTCCTGTTAATCATTAAACAGATACTTTATCATTTTTTCATCCTGCATGCTTTTGTGCGGAAAGATGTTTTTAAGGGGCCAAATTTCTTTGAGAAGCAAAAAATAAAAATGCAGTATTTGTGGTCAAGAGGCCGTGTATTTGGTTGCTTTATTCTGAAGTGAAGGACACAGAGTCCAGATCGGACTGTATCTGACGGAACACCTGCCACCGCCATTGATAGCGAGCAGACCGGCGAGCGTCACCATCCAGACGCTGCGTACTCTCCCAGCTCACAAACACGGCGGCGGACATGAACACAACCGAGCCCCGAGCTGAGTAGGATATTCAAAAGCAGATCAGTTTGAGGAGTCATGGCAACAACTGGAGTGCATTTATAATGCAGAGATTATTTTTCTTCTGAATACAAAACATAGCTTTAAAGAACAAAGCTGTTTCTTGCACCAGGCTGTGAACATGTTTGTTTCTGAATATTGAAATGGGACATAATGGAAGTTTTTTTGGGGCTTTTACAGCCTGCCTCCAGTGGACACTTGAGGAACTGCAGCTTTATGTAAATCACCTCAGGGTTCTTTCTTTTTTCAACCGCGTAAAAAGTTGCAGCGTGGTTGATTCAGTGTGACTCAAACTGACACATCTCGTATGATCTTTCAGTTTTTATTAACGCCTTAAATCTTAACCCTCCCCGAGTGCTAAGAGCCGGTCTGAAACCACAGAGAACAAAAACCAGAGTTCCTTTTTCTAAAATAGAAGACGACACATTAATAAGAAATGCCTGAAAGTAAAATTGAGAGATTATAATGATTTTTTTTCCCCCTGACATCAAACATCAGGTACTTTTCTTTTTCTGCAGAGAGTCAGACGTACGCTCTGCTGCTGTGGTTTAACCGGTCATTACTGAAGTGCTGAGGTGAGTGTGAGCTCGGTCAGCCGTTAGAGATGATCTGAGGACAGGTTTCATCCTGACTACAGTGAGAATCAACACAATGAGCATCACTAAGACAAAGCTTACTGAGCTTTCAGTCATCTCTCATCACACTGTTCATACAGTCACAGAAGCTCAACATGTCCGGTCGGGTTCAGTTTGGTACAGTGTACATTCAGGGGGGACGGGTACCTAAAGAGGACATACATGTATGCTCCCCCTTTATTCATCTGATCAATTAGTCCCCCTGTGCTCAACATCTAACATGGATCAAGCAGCAGAGGAGGTTTGTGACCCTGTAGAAACCAGCTCTCTCTGAACGCTCTGTTTTGGTGTGTGTGTCTCTTTAAATGCGATGACGGTACCATTTTTTGATTGTTATGCTAAAATGTAAAAGTGGATTCTTGATAACGTGTCCTCTTAAATAACTGATCCATACTGTCCTGCTTGTGTTGCCAACTCCTCTTTAAGAACAGCAGCCATTGGCTGTCCGATATGACGTCATCACCTCGTTTGGAAAATAAAAGCAAAATGCAACCGTTATGGAGGAAGTGCTAAATATGTTTAGAACTAGAAATGAACTCTCTTCTGTTGATTTTTAGGTTTTTAGGGCTTTTTTGCCATTGAAATAGGCCGTCACAGCTTTTGATCAAAAAAAAAAAAAAAAATCACAAAGAGGAAATGGAAAGTCGCCAGATTTGGCGAGAAACTCGGCGAGTTAGCAACACCGCTTGTTTGGTACTGTTAGAGCCATTCTGTACTGTGTGTTCATGTCATTACCTGATTGCCACAGTAGGTGGCGTATTGGACAGCAGTAAGGTGGAAATAGGATAAATAGAAGAAGTGATTGTTCCTCAGGTGTGCTGCTTACCGGGGAGAAGCACACAGTTTTTGACCGCCGTTTAGAGGCAATTAATTGAACCTTTTCTTTTGTTCGTTTCCTTTCGTTAATACTTAAAGTGCGTGTAAACAGTGGCTTTATTAAAGTGGTAAATAAATACATCTAAAACAAGTCCGCAGATGTGTGATTTAAAACGAGAAGCAGCCGAAGGACGACGTGTCAACTACGAATTTCCCGGTAGCAGCCCCTCACTGTGGCTTAGGTTTCTTTTCTTTTTAGTTTAAATGAAATCAAGTCACAACACAAGTCAAAAACTACGCTTCAGCTAGTTCGATTAGTTTGCTATCGTTCATGGAGGAAGACGCGACGCTGGATTTCCTGTGTTTGCTGTAGCTCGGAGGATGTTTACAACCGTTGCCTGGCGACGCAACGATCATCAGCTGATTCATTCATCCGGATTGCGACATCACGGCGCCCACCGTCTCTAAGGTAAAAGGTAGCGCTACCAACTGTATGGCCATACTAAATGTGTGCACACAACTTTGCGAGTGTAAATCCAATGCATTGGTCGCTAAACTAACACTGGTAAACTGAACTGTAACTCGTTGCTTTCATCTCGGAGGTGCGTTGCGGTGTGAATTAAAGGACATTATGGACGGTAAAACAGACGCGGCTGCTGATGCAGCCTCTGTGGAAGAGAGAGATGTTAATGAGATAGAAACTGTAAAAGGTAAACGGTCTATTACATTAACACACAAAGCTCTTGTTGCAAAGGTGGAAAAGTTACAAAATGTAAGAAAAGATAAATTAAGTAAGATTAAAAACCTAAGAAATGTAACTCAAGAGCTTATGCAGAGTGGCAATACAAATGAGATAAAACACACATTGGAAAAAATTGGGCTTTTGTGTGGGGAAGCTAAAGATGCTCATGTGGCTCTTTTGCCTTTAATGTCCATTGAAGAAAGGGACAAACAAGACACTTGGTTTGCTGCAAAAATGATTGTTGAAAGTGGTTTCATTTCTGAGGTTGAAAAATGGTTGGTACATGATCATGGTGGTGAAGATGATGTTAACCCTGATGACAGCATATCAAATGTTGCCAGTAGACATTCTCATTGGAAAAGCATAGGTAGTGGTAAAGAAAGTAACAAAAGTGGTAAAAACAGTAATAAAAGTGGCAAATCTACAGCTTCATCCCGCCTTAAAGTGGAAGCAGAAAGGGCTGCACTTCTCGCTAGAGCTGCAGCTTTAAAAGGAAAGCATGCTTTAGAGGCCCAGGAAGAGGAGCTGAGAAGACAAAGAGAGCACCTCGAGATTGATGCTGAAATAGCTGCATCCACTGCAAAGTTAGCAGTTTTTCAAGCTGCCACAGAATGTTCCAGTAAATCACAAGCACCTTCTGATGGAATGAATTCTTACTTGCAAAGGAATAAAGAACAAAACCCAAACTCAAAAGGATTTAATCCTGCAGCAAACTCATTTGTACCACACACATGGAATGCAATGCCAAAGGACAGCTTCACAGTAGCCCAAAAGGATTCAATTGGATGTAACACACACTCTGCAGAGGGAAACCCACAGCAAACCCTTGGATCCAAATATGAAACAAAATGGAAACCGGAAACATTTGGAATGAAGCAGTATGGAAACACAGAACAAAGCCCCTCTCTGCCAGTCCACAATATACAGCCTGCATCAGTGGAACAACAGCATCTATATTCTGTACCAGTACAAGGAGACCTGTGCACCATAATGCACCGACAAAATGAAATCACAGCGGCTCTGGTTCAACAACAGAACCTAATGTCCTTGCCTTCTCGGGACATTCCAGCATTCGATGGTGATCCTCTTCAGTATAAAACCTTCATAAGAGCATTTGAACATACTGTGGAATCAAAGGCTAGCAAAGCTGACTGCCTTTATTTTTTAGAACAATTTACAAGAGGGCAGCCCAGAGAATTGGTCAGGAGTTGTCAGCACATGAGTCCTGACAGAGGTTACCAACAGGCTAAAGAGCTTCTCCAAGAACACTTTGGAAACCAATATAGGATTGGTGCAGCCTATATAGAAAAGGCTTTGGCTTGGCCTGCAGTGAAGACAGAGGATGTGGTAGCCCTTCAAGCCTTTTCACTATTTCTGCGAAGTTGTTGCAACGTAATGGAGGAACTTCAATATGTGCAAGAGCTGGACATGCCAACAAACATGAGAGCAATCATGACAAAGTTGCCATATAAGTACAGAGAAAAATGGAGGATACGGGCACATGAAATACTAGAAAGGTCTAATCGCAGAGCTTGCTTTAAAGATATGGTCTCATTTATTGAACGCCAGGTCAAGATCATTTCTGATCCACTTTTTGGGAACATCCAAGACATGGTATGTGGGGGACCTGCAGTAAAAAGTGTTGACAAGTTCAAACTACACTCAAAATTCAGCAACATCAGAGGTAACAGCTTCGCCACAGTTACTGTAAGTGATGCAGCTCAGGAATGTGAAACTTGAAGCTCAGTCACGCAAAAGCCGGATTTAAAGGGAAGCATTCAAGAACCATGTGTTTGCTGCTCTCAGTGGCACAGACTGGAGGAGTGTCCAAAACTAAAGGAGAAGAAGCATCGGGACAAAATTGACTTTTTGATGGAAAAGGGGAAGTGTGTTTTGGCTGCCTGTGTAGTGGACACAGGAGCAAGTACTGCGACAGGCGCTTAACTTGCAAAGATTGTGGTCAGAGCCATCCTACGGTGCTTCATATCTCTGGAAAGACAAGAGCCAGCACAGGAAGTGAACACACTGAGGGTACTGCACATGTTAAACAACCTTCATCAGAAACGTGTGGTCATACAGGGGCCGGAAAGGAGAATAGCATTTTGTCTATTGTGCCAGTTCAAGTTAAAACCATCATGGGAAGTCGGATAATACAAACGTATGCATTCCTGGATCCTGGGAGTACAGCTACTTTCTGCTCAGAGCAACTTATGCAAAGGCTGAATATTACTGGTAGGAGAACTAGTTTCCTTCTGCGCACTATGGGACAGGAAAGGGTCGTTTCAGCAAGCACCCTGAATGGGTTGGAGGTGGCTGGTCTTGGCAGTAACCGCTTCTACAGTCTCCCAGAAGTGCTCACACAAAATAAAATGCCTGTGACCACCAGCAACATTATCACACAGGGAGAACTTCAGAAATGGCCATATCTCTCTGGTGTACAGATCCCATGCATTGATGCTGATGTTGAACTGTTGATTGGCACGAACACCCCTAAGGTATTGGAACCATGGGAGGTCATCAACAGCAGAGACAATGGCCCATATGCAATACGAACTTTACTTGGCTGGGTAGTTAATGGTCCACTTCGAAAAGGGGAGAGCAGCGAGGAGGCGAGGAAGGAGGAAACAGAGGAGAAGGAAGGAGTGGAGGAGGAGAAGAAGAGGAAGGCAGAACCTTTATCCTCCCATCCACCAACAAAGAACAAAACCAATGAAAGTGACAGCGGTGGAGCTCCCAACGAGCCAATCATAGCCGACTCCTCCCAGTCAGCTCCTCCTAACCCCGCCCACCTTGACAAAGATGTCCTGCTGGAGCGTCAGACTCACCTCCCAACAACTCACAAGTTCAGCAGAGAACCACTGGACAGGGTCATAAAGAATCAGCCTTCTCCCATCCTCTCCATCAAGCTTAACCATAACCCCTTCAAGTGTCCCGTGGCCAGCTGCGCCAAGTCTTTTAGGAAGGCCAGTCTGCTCCACTACCACATCAAGTACTACCACTCTGAGCAGAAGCTGGACGAGCGAGGCGGAGAGCAGGAGCTGCTCAGGAGGAGGAAGTCCTTGTCTAAAGGGGGCGACGTGATGCTAGACAGGGGGACTGAGGACCAGGACAGTATCTGTCACCATGACGACAGGGAGCACAGCACCATGGGAACAGAAGTGAAGAAGGAAGGAGGGAGGGAGCTGGACAGGAAGAACTTCCTGAGAGTCAAACTCAAGAAGAAGAAGAAGAAGGGGAGGAGAGACACCGCTTTGTTATGTCAGCAGCGAGCACTGCTACCATAAGTCACAAGCAATCATGGATGAGATAGTGACCTGAAAAATATAAAAATACATAAACAAAAACGGGTTATGTTTACAAATGGTTGAGGGTTTTTTTTATTTTATTATCATTTATGGTTTGGTTCTCTATGTGCATGTGACTTAAGTTATGGCTCTATTTGTTTACACATGAAAGTAATTGTAATGTCTGTGGTCATTCAATTAGGGGCCGGTGTGTTAGAGCCATTCTGTACTGTGTGTTCATGTCATTACCTGATTGCCACAGTAGGTGGCGTATTGGACAGCAGTAAGGTGGAAATAGGATAAATAGAAGAAGAAGTAATTGTTCCTCAGGTGTGCTGCTTACCGGGGAGAAGCACACAGTTTTTGACCGCCGTTTAGAGGCTAATAATTGAACCTTTTCTTTTGTTCGTTTCCTTTCGTTAATACTTAAAGTGCGTGTAAACAGTGGCTTTATTAAAGTGGTAAATAAATACATCTAAAACAAGTCCGCAGATGTGTGATTTAAAACGAGAAGCAGCCGAAGGACGACGTGTCGACTACGAATTTCCCGGTAGCAGCCCCTCACTGTGGCTTAGGTTTCTTTTCTTTTTAGTTTAAATGAAATCAAGTCACAACAGGTACCCTTCTGTTGGGTTGCCAAGCGTACTGATCCGGCCCTAAAGGGCGGAGCTAGACACACTGCAGTTCGTTGGTTGATCGAAAGAATCTTCACTTCCAAAAAGCGTGCTGAGTGATTTAGCGCGGTGTAAGGGTTCGGCTCGCCGCGGAAACTGAACAAAATCAGGGTTTGTTGTACCAAACTGTCCTGAACCAAATCAGACAGCTTGGTGGAAATGAGGAAAACAAAGTTTCAGTGAAATATAAAAAAACACGTTCATATTAACCATTAATTAATTTGTAGATAGATACAGATACTTCCTTGCATAGATAATAAATCTAAGACTTTGTGATTGGAGAGGGTCTGCTGCTCTAACACAACTAACACAGAGCAGAGGACGACACACAACAATCATTTCACTGAACACAAGTTTTCTCACCACTCATCACTCACTGCCGGTCAACACAGCTGAAATAGAAACTGCACATTCATAAGCAGAAAATTCAGTCCACTTCCTCTAAACCACGATGACCCTTTGCTAATTCTGAAAGTGAACGTTATTAATGCAGAGGCAGGAACCTTGAGGTCAAACACAAACGTCCATCCTGGCTCTTTATACTCACTCCAGGGTGAATATGGTGGTGATAATATTCTGACACATGTATTATTATTAGCCACCGCCGTCGGATGGCGTGCACCCGGGTCAATGAGCAGCTCTACACACTTCTGTTGCATGTTGACGTAATGTCACAATACGATGGTGAGTCCGTATATTGAGTTTTATTTTGAAATTGACCAGACAGAGCGACTTCCTGTCCGTGGTTCACGTGGTTCACGTGCGCCTGCAGCGTACTCGCCGTACTCGCCGTGTGAACACGATGATTGACTTGAGTGGCAGCTCCACAGAGCATGTGGGAAACGGGGGGTTAGACTTGTGACGAGGTAAAGATAAAAAAAACACCACAGACCAAGAAGCTGCGGTCTGAAGGATTTATTGATCGGTGACGTTTCGAGCCAACACGCTCGTCCTTCACACCTTCCAGGCGTTTGACTGTTTACCTGTTTGTGTTTTCGGTTTCAGCACCCACTGAGCGACGTGCGAAACTTTGCTGATATTTCATCATGACTTGTGATGAGGCGTCAAGAAGCCAACTGTAGAGTTTGAAGTTTGAAGGGAAACGTACGAGTTTGGTTGTTTTGATGGCTTCACTCTGAATGAAGCAGAGACAGAAGAACTCAGGACTGAATGCACATCGTGTTACTTTACATGCACGGAGACGGTTGCCTTGACACTCGGCTCACCTGTAAACTCTTTGTCAACGAGCTTTCAGCCTTCGGCGGCGTTTTGTTGCAGTAAGACATGAAGTTCTTTTTCCTCTTTGAGAAGCAGCTTCTATTCACGCTTTTGTCGTTATGTAAAGAAATGAACATGCAAAGAAAAAAATTCCACCCTTTAAAAACATGGAGGCAGTTGAAGTGCTGATGTAACGGTGCGTGCTTTGGCGACGGCGAAGGTCTCTGAGTTCCTCTGTACTGTCAGAGGATTCACATAACGCTGCTTTTACATGACGCCCACTGAGCTCCGAAGATATAAGAGATCCACTTTTTGTTTTTTAGGTCCGATACTGATTCTGATGTTTTTCATCAGAGCCGATAACGTTACTGGTTTCAAGTTAAGTCTGTGAAACTGAAGAGTAAGAATTGTATTTTTGATCATGAAGGAAGGAGCTGTTACGTCCCGTCTGAACGTCGTCATGGAGACGACTTGTGGTCACTTCTTACGCTGCAGAGCGAGCGGAGAACGTTTAAAGCACCCAACCATATTTCTTATATCAGGGGAATGGATCGGCGCCGTCAGTCCGAAATCGTAAATACGTAAATTACTTAAAGGGGCAATACGTAACTTTCTCACGTAACAAAGACGGGTTTTTTTTAATCGCCACTTTTATTTATAGGAGCCCGTCGAGCCAAACTAGAAGCTGAGCGGCGTCGGGTGAAGTCCAGAGTCCCCACACGGGAGAACTTTTCATTCATGGAGGGAACTTTTGATTTGGTTTGGTGGATAAAAAACGACCCAGAGATGGCTTTCCATCTACTGATGAAGATGATGATGAAGATGATCACAGCAGCGAGAGCGAGCAACAGGCTGCTGGTGTCACTAGAAACATTGCATTTGTTAAACTTACATATCGCCCCTTTAAATATCAAATCGGCTCCATCTCTAACATGGAGGTCAAATTAAGATTTATTAGTTTTTTGATTGATTAGGGAACCGAACCATCCCAAGGTGCAGAAGTCTAATAACTCCACAAATCTTCTTCATTGAACCGTTTGCACATCAGTCTGAGCGTCCTGATCCTTCACAACTCCCTGAACCTATCATCTCTAAGCCTCCAGCGTTTCTTTAATCCCTCCTCCGTGCGGACCGGCTCCATCTTCACTTTGCTCTCAAATGGGAAAAAAAAAAAAAAAAAAAAGAATCGAGGCTTCATGTGGATCACGTCAGAAAATAACTATTTCCAATACATTCTAAAGACGTGGGAGTGAGACGGTCCATCAGGCACGTCGGTGTTTTCTCATTATTTCATCGCGCCTCGGTTCAGTGTTTTCATATCAGAGCTGCATTACGTTACGCTCTGTTTCCTGTCAATCAGCTGACACACACTCTGCTCCAGGGTATAGTACAAGAATTTAATTTTGGATATGCAGAACGTTTGAACTAAGATCAAATATTGCTTCAGGTCGAACAGAAAATGACATTTTGTTCCTGTAAACTATTCTCCGGAGGACTTCTTTGCACATTTCTAAAAGAAACAAAAAGCTGTTATTCTGTCTTTGAGAAAAAGGTCATTCGATTGTGCAGTGGAACAAAAAGTTGTTCAATATGACAAACCCATGGAAGGACAGAAGCAGACTGGCCTTTTAAAGTTCCCATGAAACCCCAAGAAGTTGCACATTTAAATTTTTTATAAAAACATATGAGAGAGATGTCGCTGTATTCACATCAGATGATGACACTGAACAATGACACCCAAAAACAAACAAAGCAAAAACTGAAATATGTGTTCGGAGAGGAACTTTCAACCTGCCACAACCCACTTTAGTTTTTGAGCTCATTCTGGATGATTTAAGATTTAAGAACTACAACATGAAAACTGCTACTTCTGATGTCTGTGGGCCAGCTAGCACATTAGCTAATACAGCTTCTTGCAAATGTCCTCCTCTCTAAGTTATTGTGCTATTGCTGTTTGTTTCTTGTACCAAAAAAACAAAGACGAGTTGTTCTGCTCTGTCACTCTGTGGTTCAGCAGAACATCATCTATCAGAAACCACCGTCTATCAGTGTCTTCATCACTTTAGGGCAGACAGAAAAGCAGTTTGCATTTAGCAGGAAACCAAACATAGCAACGCCCTTAGCAGCAAAATAGGGAGTTGGTGGAGACCAAAAACAAAGCAAAAAGAGGACGAATGATGGACTCTGCTGCACCAGGAGGCCACAAACACCAATCGAAAAGTTCAGCCTTAGTTTTCATAAGCCCCATTTACAAATGTACAAAACTGCAAAAGACTCTTGGGGTTGAGGAAATGTGTGAAAGTAAATCGCCACATTATTCTCCCCTATACCAGGAATGTTTCCTTCCCACCCCTGAGAACAGATTCCCTGGAGGTCGGGGTGAGCCGACATGAGATGACCCTTCACTGATGCTTAGCGTGAAAATTGAGGACAAAGTGTCCAGCTGTGCCTCCAGTCAGCAGCTGTGAGGTGCGTGTGTGAAAACGGCTCGAATCAGCTGTGAGTCACTGGTAATGTTGCACGCCCGATGTTCAGAGGCTCCGCCCACCCCGGGCTTAAGAGGACAGAGACGCAGATTAGTGTTAGAACTACATATTAAAGTGTATTTTTGCTTAACATGTGACCTTAAAAACTTGCTGCCCCCTGGTGGCCAAAAACTCAGATCTTGCAAGTTTTAAGAACATAGCTTTTCTTACATGATTGGATTAAGACCTTGTTCTGCTTGTAGTTTCAGCTGCCGTGTTTATTTTTGTTACGTAGAATCTGTTCCCCTCTTTGAAAGGAGAAGGTCAAGGATGGAGCGACTTTAACCGGATAACAACGCCTGTCAAAGAGAAAGCAGAGCGTTCACTTTTTTCTCCCTCCAATCATCGGCCTCGCCGCTCTGCTCCCTCCGTCTCTCTTCTCTCCGAGTTTCAGGCGTGTTTACATTTCGCACCGGAGAAAACAGACAGAGAGACAATAAAAACTCCCTTTATTAGGAAATGGCTCTTGTGTGCTTCACTGGCGCCTGACCCCCCCCGCCGCCCCCGCCCCCCCCCCCCACGAGAGGTTGTCATGGAAACACACCATAAGAGGACGAGTATTTGCCTTTCAGAGCTGAGTGAGTCACCGAGTAAACCTGTGGATCTCGGCCAATCAGAGGCTGCCAGGAGGAACCGAAGGCCGAATCAGCGAGCCAATCAGGAAAACAGAAATGAACACGTCGCGACTTTTCTTTTCCCTTTCAGTAATACGCTCTCGGGATGTGTGGACATGCTCTTGTCATTTTTGTGTCTGGTTTGAAGTCTTAATTTGAGTGAGATTCTCCCCTCATCGCGCCACCTCGACTCTGGGTCACCGTGACTCGGTTAACGGGTCCTGGCGGCAGGTTATTACAGCTCACAGGTCACCGCCACCTCTGGTTCTCTGCAATGAGGAAGTGAGACAAAAATAAATAGCACAAAGTCACACGCTGGCGGGGGCCACGTCTACACATTAACTATCTTTGCATATTTGACTCTTTGACTGTGAGAACATTTATTTCAGAAACACGTCTTTAATCCTCGGGGGGAAATGTATGACGTGTCGCTCATACAGGCCTGGATCTATTTTTACCTGCAAACAGATAATTCATAATCAATGTTTTTTGGGGGGATTTGTATGTCATACCTGATTAATTTTAAACACAGGAGCCACTTTAGATTAATGCATTTATTTTATTGAGGAGGCCCCAAGTAGAGATCTGGGACTGGGGCCACAAAGCACCTTAACTTTAAAGAGCGATGAGTCGAGTCTCATAGGTTCCTCTGGATCGTTTAAATACATTTCCATACAATGATTTCATGATTTTCTCTTCATTACTGCAGTCATTTCTCAGAGTGTAATTGCGGAGGGAAACTGACAAAAAATGAAAGATTCAATTAAAGCAGGAAGGCGAGATCAATGCTGCTGCAGCTCTGTTTCAGCTGCTCATGAGCAGATAAGATCCATTCAGTTTGCTGATTGTCATGTTTCAGGCCTGATCACCTCAAACACTCAGGTTTGTTTCTGAATCCAGTAACTGTCTGTACGAGGAGCCCTCTCCTACGATCAGCCGCGATTACGCGTGATCACAAACGAGCTCACGATTCCTGCAAACATCAGGAACGAGAGAGGAACAATCTGAGGATACAACAGGCCTTCTTTGTGAGGAAAGAAAAAAAAAAGACAAATCTACGAGGACGTGATGTGCACTTCTCTCTCCGGGATTTATCGAGGTCGCCTGGGCGGCGTAAGCAGAACGGAAGCCGCGCGAGGTCGTAAAGATAAGAAAGCGTTAAGGTTTTACTGCATCGCAGCACAGTCCCATACTGACAGCTATAAGAGGAAAAGAGCTCACATACTGCAGGTGCTGCACACACACACACACACACACACACACACACGTGCAGAGGCAACATCCACTTGTGCAAATACACTCCCTACTTTTCCTGAGTAAACACATCAGCAGTAAAAGTATAAAATCTAATCTCTCATCATCTGACCACGTCTCATCGTCACATTTCAAACTCCGACCTGACGTCCATGCTGTCTGACTGTCTTCAGTGGAAAGGTCTCCGCCCCCCCAGGGAGCAGCAGATTGCAGTGTTTATGTACAGCTTGCATTTCTTCCTCATAAATATGAAATTAGCGTTGTTAGGGTCGAGCGCTCTGCGTGGGATCGCTCCTCTTAGTGGCCGTAATTGAAATGAGCAGCAGCTCGGCCTCCTGAGGAGAGGCCTGCCCGATGCCATTAGAGGGGATCTGAGGGCAAGACTCCTGTGTCAGCGTGTGTGTGTGTGTGTGGTACATCCACACACACACACCTCGCTATTTAATCAAACACTAATCCCCATTCACACGTCTAATGAGGACACAATGGAATGGCACGAATGGCACGCTGTTTGAAAGTAAACTCCAGTAGAAGTTAAAACTGTGAAGGTTTGGGTTGGAATTATAAAAATGCATTTTTGATAGAAATGAAATTAAAGGTCTCGTGAAGCATCCACTAAAATCTGCAAGTCGACAGAACGTGGTTTGGAAACGATGCAAACGATGCTCTGCGGGAAACCTGTCGACAGCCTGCAGACGTCAATACTCCCTTTACTGTCAACCACCTTTACAAAATCAGAGTTTCTGTTTCCAAAACATGTAGAATTTTAGAAGGCAAAGTTTAGATATCACCGGTCGTCAAACACGACTAAAAAAGCTGAAGTAGTCGACTCGGGCCAGACGAGTAGTTGGTGGTGACTTGACCCTCATCCTCCACCGTACTTCCAACTACAGAGCAGTAAAGTGTTCAAAGATGATTTCCACACACACAACTCAGAAGTCCGCCATTGTTGAATCTTCCTGCAATAAATGTTGTGTATTTTGCTAATTGTTTACATTTTTGGTTGTCCCTTAGTGTGCGAATAAATAAATACTGAATACTAATGCACACGCTCAAAAACGTTCTGTTTTCAAAGGGAGGTGCCGTTTTCACAACGTGACGTTTTCAGGCACGTAAAACACAGTTGTCGTGCAAACGAGGGCCGAATGCTCTCTTCAGCTACAGTGATACAAAAAAACAAACATGATTAATCTTTTACTACAAATGAGTGACGTCATTAATGTTGAAAAAACAAAAACAAAACCAAACGACGACTCTTACACACAAACACTCACTTAGACAACATCATATTTGAAATAGGTTCTTTATATAGGAAGAAAAGAGCAGAACCTTTCCCATCATGCATCACTCTGACTTGTCATTTTGCAGACATAAACAATATTAATAACAGGTTGTGTGATACTTACACACTGTTCCCATCTAGTGGAAATCACACAGACTGCAGCACGGCCAGCCTGCTCTCACCCTCTCTCTCTCTCTCACACACACACACACACACACACACACACACACACACACACACACACACACACACACACACACACACACACACACACTCAGCAGGGCGCATTTAGTCGCGTGTGCAATCAGTGTTAACACCATCAGTAGTGCACTTAGATGTTTCTCTTTATTTGTGTGTGTGTGTGTGTGTGTGTGTGTGTGTGTGTGTGTGTGTTTGTTTGTTTGACTTCCCAAGCCCAAGGGCAGCAACAGAAACACGCAAACACACACAAGCACCGCGAGCAGCCGCTGTTATGTAACCAGTAGCCACGTGTTGCCGTGGGAACGGAGGAGGCGTACAGGGAGGGGGAGTGGAGGGGAGGGGAGACAGAGACCAGACAGCAAGAGAGAGAGAGAGAGAGAGAGAGAGAGAGAGAGAGAGAGAATCAAATCAATACGATGACACAGCAAAAGTTTGGTAACATCGCGAGCCCACCCACGCCAACCTGCACCGTCTGAACACACACACACAGCCATGCACACACACACACACACACACACACAGCCGCGTGCACGTGAACACGCCTAATGATCTGATAAGGGGTTCATGCAAAGGGCCCATGAGTAACATCAAACAAGTGTTTTCTGTCTGCTTCATGTCATCAAACAGAAGAAACACAGGACTCATAACGCCTGATCCAACATGGCCATTTAAAGCTGCTCATAATGATATTCATACACTTTTCCATTAATAGGGTTTTTTCGCTCCTCAGCTTAAATATTCGATTCGATGTGAGGACATCAAAGCGGCAACACGAGACTTCAGAAGACAAACAACAATGGAGGACAATCGACAGTGTCAGCCGGCCGTCCTGGCAGACGAAGATGGAAACGATAAAGGTGAACTCATGGCTGCTGCAAACGATAAAAGAGTACAAAATAAATATGAAGACAAATCTGTAGCAGCGATGATCAACATTTAAAACTCCTCAGCGTCATGTTCGTGCTCCGGTTGGTCTCAGTTGGCACTCTAGCAGAGGTTTTTGGGATTCTGTCTTTATTCTGAAAGTGTTCTTGGATGTGTCTCAAATGCAGAGAAGTGGAGCAACATTTAGAAAAGCAGAACAGTGCTGTCCTCTGTTCATGTGTTTGTGCTTCTTTTGCACTACAGCGGTGTCTGAGTCTGTCATTTTGTGAGAGGTTGGAGCCAAACTGGAAGTGTTTCATTACAAAATGTTTGTGCATCTGCAGACGTTTTAAATCTGAGAAAAGAGGTTCTGGCCTGTAAAAGTGGCCGCCTGATGTTTTTTTTTTTTGTTCCTGCTTGTTTGAAAAGAGCAGCAGAACTTTTTTTTTTTTTTTTTTTTTTTTTTTTTTGGGAAAGTCGTGCTCTGCTGTTACATCAGGGAGAGGCAGAGGAAAGGCTATAAACGGCAAGTGTTCCAGGTCCATTTTCTACAATCTAGGCCAGCCACTGTGACGCAAAACCCGGGCGGAGAGAGAGGAGCTGGTGCACCGCTCACCAGCGTGTCAGAAGGGATGTGGTTGACAAGGGATCAGCAAACATGCGTGTTTGCAAAGATGCAATAAAAAAAAAAAAAAAACACGTGTCAGCACCATCACTGATTAACTTTCAGAGACACTAGAAGCTTCTGTGAGCTACTTTTGTGACCCGAAAGGAATGAGGGATTTTTTCATTATCCCCACGTAGCCCCGGCACTTCCTCCTGCAGAGTGAACTGGTGCAACTGGTCTATTTGGTTTCAGTCATGGGGAAACTGGTGATCGTGCAGAGCCAGCTCCTCTTCCTACTCCTCCTCATGTGGACAAAGAACAAACCACAGAAACTCTCCCAGACTCGGATGTACAAACACAGGAATAAATCCACAAGACGTGTCAGAAGCAGCAGCAGCGGAGTCGACTGGTTTGTCCTCTTTTCTTTTCATCGCTCTGACCTCACAACTTGTTCCTCCGACCCTCCCCGCCTTGTCAAATGTTTTCCCCTCCATCTCCCTCGCTCCGCTCCGGGCCGGTGTAGCTATCCTCTGTTGCTGTGGGGACAGGTCTCAGCTCGAGTGAGGTGCAGGGGGGGGGGGGGGGGGGGGGGGGGGCTGTGAGAGACTGTCAAGAGATTGCTGCGGTGAAAGGGAGGGCCTAGCGAGGTCGTGACCTCCACCGACGCAGCCGCTGTTACGCTAGCTGCTAGCTAGGAGAAGTTGTTTGTTGATGTTTTTATAGTTTTCAAAAATATTTTCTCGATCACTTCATGTTTTTTATGCTGAGTTTGATTTGGATTCCAACCTTTTTTAATGTTTCATATTTGTTTACAAAATCAGATGGGTAATATTCGTCATTTTGTCGCATCAAAAATTAGTAACAACCCAGTTAGCCCATAGCTCCCATCATCGCAGCTTCCTGGTGCTGAGAAGAGGAGGCAGTCAGAGTGGGCCATGGGGTAAACAGAGGAAGAGTCTGCTCAGGGTTTGTTGTCGCTCGCTGAACTTCGTGTGACCCTCATCACCCCCGATGAAAACCATGTTCTTGGCACCCGTTAGAGGAAATTCCCAGACTTTGCCGACCTTCAGCGCTGGTGGAGGTGGTTAAGGAGAAGGCCATGGAAAGGAGAACTTCCCCTCCTCAGTGGAGAGCTTTTGGATATCATGCGCCGACGTCAGGCAGCATGGGATACATGACGCACACTGAGCACGCTCCCTCGCTCACTCTTTCCCCTCTCTCTCTCTCTCTCTCTCTCTCTCTCTGTCTCTTTTCCCATCTGCGGCTGAACAAGACACTGGAGGATGGCTAACATAGCAGCTTCGGTTCATGTGACACTCCCCTGTGCCTTTGGCCTACTTAGCACAGCTGGAGCACTCTGCACCTCCTCGGAAACTCGGTTTGAATTACTCCGCTTTACAAACTTTCTCCTCTCAAAAAGAGAACAAAACATGCAGAGAATCGTTCACTTTGTTTGACTGTCAATCTGAAGAAAAAAAAAAAGGTGTGGAATCACGGCTTAAAGAGAAACAACAAAAAAGGGAGGGAGGTCAGTTTTTCCTCGTGCATAATTTCATTATCAGGTTTGAGAACATAAATCCAAAGAGGAAGATTATATTTTTTATATCTTTGTTTTTTATGAATAAAATGTTGAAAAATGGTTTAAGTCTTCATATTCTTTCAGGTTAGGGTTCATATGTATCCTATCTGCTCCCAGTCAGAGTGTCAGAGCTCCTCTTCATCATGTGTGTGAAGTGTGTTGTTGTAAATCCACTCTGATCCTGTATTTGATCATGTCTATAAACCCCTCTATTTCAGCCCTGCTCAGAACAGGCTGTTTCTGTGTCTGTAGCTTTAAATATGTAAATGAGCTGGGTCTGACCACGCCCCCTCTCTGGAAGGGCTCGGGTGTACTCGCTGCTTTCTGGCTCCATGTCCTATTGTTTACGGTGAGAAGGCAGACTCAGAGGGCAGAACAAACACCTAGCTGTGGGAGTGTCACCCACCTGGGGGAGGGGCTACTGCCCTTTGTGATGTCATGAGGGGAAATCTCTAAATGGCCTGTTTGAGCACACATTTTCTGAAAAGTGGAGCAGGCAGAAGTCGGAGAGGACGGACTTTTCTCATCATTGGAGGGTTTGGAGACAGACTAGAGACACGTGTTCATGTTCGATGTGTGTTGATGAATCTTAATATGTTGTGACTTAATGTGGCAGCTTTCGATCACACCAATGTTTTCTACCATACAGAATGGGAAACACTTACTCTGCATTAGAAACACAGCCGGCGACTTTAAAGAGGAACATTTTTCTAAACAATGTCAACCAGGATAATGTAAGCTGTTAACATTGAGTGTATTAATAGCAACGTCCTGCTAACATATTTCCATCCAGACTCGACTGACTGAAATACTTTTGACTCTCTTTCACAAACAGTTCTCCTTAAACAAGCTCTCAAAATACACCATCCTCCTCCAAACTGGTGGCACTCTCTCCTCGGCCTCCTGTGTGCACTTCCTGGTAGCAGATCTCTCTCTATAGGCTCTCGCTCTGAATCAAAGAAAACAAGGTAAGTGTGTGCGCATGAAGCAGGAAAAGGAGACAACTCACTTGTACTCTCTTCGGTCTAAACCACAGTTACAAAGCCTGACCGCTTACTTCTCTCTTTCTCTTTACATTTCTGTCTGCATCTCGCCCACGCAGTCTATTTTCCTTCCCAATCTTACAGTTTAATTGCCGTGACCAGCGGACATATGGGCAGCGCGCTGCAGCCAGGAAATGTTACGTCTCTGTTAAAGCAAGAACCTGATGTTCCTGCGATCAAAAAAGTCTGCCAAATGAGAGCAAATAAAGAAAACTAGCAAAGGAAGTTAAGGAGAAATACTGCAATGCTAACTTATTTCTTCCTAGATCTCATTATGTCGACACCCTCAGTCTCTCTTTCTCTTTGGTTCCTTCTTCATCTCCTCTCTAATAAAGACGTGGGAGGCTTTCTCCTCCGTTACTCGCACCCTGCTGAGGTTTCATTTCACGTCCTCCCCAGGCCGTGGTTGAATGCCAGGCAGATCAGTGCCAGACCAGACACTCCCTGCCAACTCAGCCTCCATCCTGCAGGCTGCTTAACGATGCAATCTGCCGCTCACCTCTGACCGGGCCGACTCCATTCACAGTTTTAGCACAGCTCATCCAAGCAGGCACGCAATGCAGTCCCCGACTGAGGAAGTACATATCTTTAGAAGAAATATAGTTCATCACCTCCGGCCAAAACACAGCATATGATCTATATATCGAGTCAATGATTACAAATGGTGCGAAACACATTCGTCTAATCTGTGATTCAGCTACATGCAGTGACCAGCTGTGAACCACATTCAGCTCACGCTTCCTTTTCTCATGCATTTCATTGTTTACAGTGCAATTAGCAATTTTAGAGGCCAAAAATCCCACCTTCCAGATATTTCTGCAAAATAAACCTCATTTCTTGGTTGATTACATTTCCTGGAGGAGCGATCGTTCATACGTTTCTGAGGAGTCTCGATTTAACTGAATAGTAAGTTACACTGCCGCTTTGCCCGGGATTACTTCAGCGGTAAGAACCTAAAAGGAAACAGATTTTCTTGTAGTGCACTCGTATTAATGGATCTTAATAACAACATCATGAAGCAGATTTGTAAAACGTTAACGCTTTGTCAGGTCTGTTCTCAAGAGGAGAAGAAAACATCCCTTCAGCATAAAAAATAAGGCTTCAATATCTTCTGAAACAAAGGCTGCTGTGTACGATTTTATCAGGTGGTTCAAATTTGGAGAATAATCTTAACAGTAATCAAATCACTGTGCTTTGATTGACTCACAACGGAAAAAAAACTGATGGATAATAAAAATCTGAAGAAATATTTGGGCAGTTTCCATCCATCCATTTTCCGCCGCTTATCCAGCCGGGTGCGGGGGAAGCAGTCTAAGCAGAGATGTCCAGACTTCGCTCGCCTCAGACTCAGACTCCTAAGCCAGCCGAGAGACATCGTCTCACCAGCGTGTCCTGGGTCTACCCCGAGGCCTCCTCCCAGGGGGACATGCCCGGAACACCTCCCCAGGGAGGCATCCAGGGGGCATCCGGATCAGATGCCCGAACCACCTCAGCTGACTCGTCTCGATGTGAAGGAGTAGCGCCTCGACTCCGAGCTCCTCCCTGGTGGCAGTTTATTAAAGTAAAAAAAAAAATCAACTTTGTTGAGCGACAGGGGCTAAGGATGGTTAGGAATCAAGATTATTTTGCTATTAGCAAGCTAGTATCGTTAGCATTAGCTGAGATTTTACTCTTGTCACACCTGCCATTTGTGCTGTCATGTTTAATTTAGCGATAACAGTCATGTTAAGAGTTGGCAACAATCATCTCGTTTCTTGACAAATAACATCAAGTTTTCTTCCAACAATCAACCAGTCCTAGCTAACATTACGACTTAAAGTGTAACATGACAGCCTTCAGCTAAAGGTAAGAAGAGCTACGGACAGGTGGGTGCATTGAGCTGTTAGCGAGGATGCTAAAGGCTCACCTCCACCTCTCTGCCTATTTCTAGTTTGATTAAAAGTTTGGAAGAGTCAACATTTATAATGTGGGGCTTCAAAAAGCCGCTTCAGAACCAGCTGGTTGACGCCACCATTTCGCCTACTTCCATGATTTGATTTGAGGGTGGGAAGTGTATTCTAATATAAACAGCCAACAGGGAACGCCGTGCACAACCAGCTCATGTACTGAGCTGTCGGCCGTTTGCAGGAACGTGTTTTTTGAAACTGAGAACTCAGGTTCTTTCGCACAACCCGATCTATCAGGAAGCGATGAAAGTAAAAACATTTCTTAGATTTTCTTTGCATATTGGGATAAAGTAGCATAGCATTAGCTTCCCACTCCAAGCTAACATCAGAGGGGAACGACAGATGTGCGATCAAGTGGACTTGGAGCCACTTAGAAAGACCAGCAGAGATCAACAGTCCGATTACAAGTAGCCACAGAAGAGTCTTGTTTCAGTTATATTAACATTAGCCGGAGAAGGTGAGTACACGCTGGATCTAATCGTTAAATCACTCTGGGCGGATTCTCCCCATCACCACTTCCCTCGCTCATCGGGCCTTTAATGACCTGCTTTGAGAACCATCTTCCCACGTCCTTTTTCCCGTCCCTAAGGAAACGCAACGTTTGCTGAGGAAATATTTGAGGAGTGTCCATTACCGAAGCTCTTGTGAAAGTCGTCTAACATCCAAGAAAGTTGGAGTCTGCTCCGGCCAGAGAGATGATGACAGCGGATCATAGTAACCGGGGCGGCGTGCTCAGATCTGGAGCAGGCAGAGCTCTGGACAAACAAAAGCCTGAGCCACTAGTTTTATTGAGAGCGGAGAAGGTAAACACATTTCATAATCAACTGCGCACTTGCCCAACCTACACGGACACTGACTCATTTTTTACTGCGTGCTTTGTTTACGGTGGCTCCGGCTGCAGAGGCGGGGCGTCGATCCTGCAGTCAAGAAAAGAAAGTGATCGCTGATGACTTTGTTGTGTGTCTCTCTTTCATCTGTTTGTGGTTTTCCTGCCCCGTCCCTCCATCTTCTTCTTCTTCTCTCTCTTGCTCACTGCAGCTGGTAATGTCTGCAGCTCTCGCCCCTCCGCTGCCTTCTGCGTCACTTCCCCTCCTGGTCCTGTCATGTAAACACAAGCACACCCCAGCTCACAGGCGTGCTCACTCACAGGCAACACTCTCTCACACACACAACCACCCAGTCACATGGGAGATGCTAATTACGACCACATAAACCCAGCGGAAATACAACTTTCACAGCTGGCTGTTTGAGCACACTGAGGCACGGCGTTAAAAAAAAAAAACGTTTACTTCAATAATTCAGGGAAAGGCTCACCGGAGAAACGAAGTAATGGGTTCATTTCTCAGATAAGGCTCTGATGTCGAGGCTACAAATAGAAAAGAGAGTCAGGGACGGAGATTCTGTGAGAAGAGGGAGAAAACGGAGCATTTAAACAAGGCAGCAGAGCAAATGATGAAAACAACACGTTAAATAACATCCAAATGAAACCCGTCTATTTGTTGAGACAGGGCGAGCGTAAACATCTGACAGACGTCATGCTTAGTGTGTGACGCAGATGCTCTGTCGTTGGTGAGCACACGCATGCCCCCACAAAGACACACGCAGAGAGACAGGAACACACAAACATGCGTACAGGCAGGCCGTTTTATCGCCGCTCGACTCCTCTGACACACTCCAGCCATTTCAAGCATGTCACTAATCGGAGGCTCAGGCTCATTGCTGAGATTCTGCACACACACACACACACACGATTGCCAAGAAACACTGAAGGGCGGAAATAAGAGCTCAGAGCTGTGAAAGTTCGCTTCAAAAGCCTGATGGATTTGTTCTGGGCTAAGAAGGCCAAACACTGCAGGATTAAAGCTTGTTAATGGTTAATGCTGCAGGATTATTGCAAATGTCATTATCATGCAAGAGCTGGGAGGACGTCAAAGCACATGCTTCACACTGTTTGTACTTGTCAGTGCAATGCTGTTAATTTGTTTACCACAGATTTTCAAGATACAATAAAAAAAAACAAGGAAGCAGAGGCGGAAGTGTGAAGTCACAGGTGGCAAACCTGCGAGTTTCTCCAGCAGCAGGGACGACATGATGTGTTTGCTGTGAGTTCCCTGAACTTCACGTCGTTCTTTTTATGAAACATACTGAGAATCCGAGGTGGCATAATGCATAACAGAGTCCCTGTTTGGCTCTTACATAATGTCTGTCCTGGATTATAATGCTCATAGCACATGTTTAACTGCACAGACGAGGACTCGTTTTAATACACACATTTCCCTTAAAGCAAAACAAGAACAGCTGGTCAACTTTTGACCTTCAGGAACATTCAAAGAACTGCTTTAATGCTGCCGAAAGATCAGCTGAGAGAAGATGAAGAATAGTGCAGACAGTGTGTAATTCAATGATACAGCAAAACAACAAAAACATGGCTGGTTTTGTAACGTTGATACGAGGTCAGATAAAAGGTTTTGTAACGTCAGCGTGAGTCAACAAGGTAACAACAAGCAGGAAAGAGTGCTTCCTCATCTCATCATATTTATGTAACTAACTCGTTAACTTCTTTTCTTGTTTACCCGCTTCCTGATCAGTCAGATTGGTATTTAGATATTTGTGCCGGATCAACTGGTGCCGGTCCAGTTGGCCCCCAGTCTGAGGCAGCCTCTCTGCTGCTGGGAAGCATCTCCGGAAGAAACCTTTCACATGAACACACTGAATGATTCCTTCTCTCTGCTTGAGACTGAAACTGCGGCCAAGATCAGAGGCTATTTGCACTCTCTCTGTATGTAATATAAACACACAGATGTGAGAATCACCAAAAGAAAATGTTGACTGCCTGTGTGTGTGTGTGTGTGTGTGTGTGTGTGTGTGTGTGTGTGTGTGTGTGTGGGCATAGAAAGAGAGAGGGTGAGTATGTGTGTGTGTGTGTGTTTGCGCAATCGCTGGAGCAGCAGGCAGGTGGTTTTGTTGTTTTCCCCCCTCTGAAACATTGACGGCACCTCACAAGCACGTTTCCAAACATCCCGCAGCACAATTGGAAGGCTTTATCAAACTAATAGGGCCGCTGTTTTCAAGCCACACACTCGTAAATTATTTTCACTTCCATAAAAGTGCCACAGGCCTCCTCATATGCAACACTATCACAGTTCATAAACATTTCATCAGACTTTGCGGCACCACTGGCCACATACGGTGGAATGGATCAACGACTAGAACAATACTCAATCAATAAACTTCTTGTACAGACACTGTAAGATACTTCCTAACAATGATTAATGGTTGAACCTGCAGCGTTTGTCATAAAGTCATCATTAAGTTCCCTGCCTGCATGTGTAGCCTGAGGGTCGGTCTCGTAAAAGACGGGCGGGATGTTTCCAGCCTGCAGCGCCGAGCTCAACCTTCAATGCTCCGGAGCGAGGCCGCATTATTCCCACTTGTTTACTTCAACTCCAATTTCTATGTGCGCAACACCACCTGGAATGCGGACACTGGCGAACACACTGACTTCTACAAAGCGCACATGGCTCTTGATCAAGAGGCTCCGCTGCAGGAATGTTGCGCCTCCCCCCCCCCCCTCGGAAAAACACTTTTCCCACAAAGCTGAGAGATGCATGTCCTCCTCACTTATAAACACTAGAATACACCAGCGCACTACAGGGCAACAAAAAAAAAACCTTGCGCGTAAACGCACCTGCGGCAGCGGCACACTCACGCACACACAGAGCTGATCTCACATCAGCTGAGCGAACAGAAATAACTTCACTTACGCAGAAAGACGCTCCTCTCCTGCTCCATCACCGAGCGCATTCTCCTCCTTTTTAAAAGTGTGTCATAGCTGGCAGGTGCAACTGCAAATAGAGAGGTCCCGTCCGATGAGGCGCAGTGAGTCCGGCTCGGCCCGCCCCGGACAGCATCGGCCGGGCTCGGCTCGGCTCGGCTCCAGCCAGCTGTCGGAGTCCGTGTGTCTCTGGAGGCCGTCGGGAGATGACTGCGTACATTTCGGCTCTTTCCACATCGGCCTGGAGCTCCGCGCACTCTGCCTCTCTGTTCCTGCCTTTTCATTATCTCATGTCCATGTGACACGCTCGGGCCTCTGACAGTGGAAACTTAAAGGGACCTCCCACGTGATGGCGCTCCGTGCGCGCTCGCGGCGGCCAGTGCGCGCGTCCCGGGGAAACAAGATGCTGCGCTCTCGATAAAAGTCAAACAGCAGGCCGTAAACACCTAAGACTGTCCGGCTTTTACCCGGAATGAGGATGTTAGGGATGGTTATAATAATAATAAGGCTTTAGATTGAATGATGACGTTTCATTAAAACAGCTGTTAATTATATTAAAAGTGATGAGGTTTAAATCCTTGGTGTTTTTATGGTGAGTTTATGTTGAGGCTAACAGTGACTTTTTTTTTTCTTTTAAAATGAGGTCAGACTGAGTGTGACATCAGCATGTGTATTGAAGTGAGGGGGAGAGGGACCCACGTCCTCCATGGAGGACATGTAAATATATGTGCTGATATTTGATTCTCTCTGTTTACTGTCATAGTCAAGGTCCAATTAGTCACATATGTCAACATGATTCTCAAAGGTATCATTTGCAAAACTCTAAAAAATGTATAAAGCAAACTGAAACGCACCCTTTCATCAAAAGTTGTGGAGTAATGACCTCCTAAAATGAGAGTGAAGTCAAACTCCCTTGTAGTTTGTTGTTTTGAGCCCTTTGTTAACACGGACAGGAAGGAGCTTCTTTCAGCTTGTTTATTTTTCACTCAGGGGTTAAAATATGTTTCATACATGTTTGTCTTTATGGGAACACCCGCTCTTTAACCGTTAGCCCTGCTATACCAGGCGGGCAAAGAGAGCCAAACATATAAAGACCGAATCCACTTTGAGATGCATATTGTTACATGGAATTGATGGCAGAATATCGTTGTCCGATGCTTTTTTATAAGTCTCCTATCCTGATGTCTCTGTACCTGCGGTCGAGATGAGGACAACAGGGGCGGGGCAGTTGTCGAGACAGGAGGGGAGGCGGAGTATTGTTTTAGATAGATAGATAGATAGATAGATAGATAGATAGATAGATAGATAGATAGATACTTTATTGATCCCGAGGGAAATTCAGGGCATCCAGTAGCAGTATACAGACAGGCAGGACACAAGACATTAGTTACAATACACACCTGCTGTCCCCCCTCCCCTCTGTATACAATAATCCCCCAAACAAGATTTAGCAGCCCCTATGTGACTAAGAGTAAACATAATTATATGTTAAACCTGTGCAGTTAGCATTAGCAATTAGACTTAAAACTTATATAGCAGTTTTGATCCAAAAATCTGCTCAGAAAGTCACAGAGTGAAAAGTTTTACTTACTTAAATTATTCACGATGTCAACATTTCAAATCTATAAAGAAGATGCGAGAAAAAAAATTAACTTTATTGATACCTGTTTTGAAACCTCAGCAACAGAAATAGAAGTCAACTCAACATTAAGTTATTTTTAAATACCAAAAGACACAAAATGTACAAACAGAATTTAAGTTCAGAAAACATTGCAGCTGTTTGCACAATTTAGACAATTTGCAGAAGTTTACCTGCAGTTTTTTCATTCCTCTCCTTCACACTTGTCTAACAAAAATAGACATTGTTTCGTAAAATCTTCAGTACTTTCCAATGACATTAATCATTATATTGATGTGTCTCACGAGGTTAAGGCGGAGACGTGGGGGCCTGATGTGACATGTGTTCATGGGGCCGCAGACGCCCCTGCAGCGGTCCGTACACACCTCAGACTGGATGAAGGATGATCATGAGGAGGGTTGTTGTGATAGTGATTTAAAATTAAAATAGGTGTTAATGACGTTCACAGTGATGGTGCTGATTATATTAGTGGTGTTGTTTCTGGTGTTGTTTGTGATAAGGACTGAAGAAGTGTCTCTTTGTTTACTAGCCTGTTTCTTTCTTTCAAAATGAAGTCATGCTGTGAGTGACATCATCACAAGGTGACTAACATTGTGGGGAAGCAGCTGATGTCATGTGAGAGACGGACAAACAGAAAGAGCCTTCCCCACCTTCAGAAGTCCTGCAGCTAAATCTGCTGCAGTCTCTCCTGTGTGTGTGTGTGTGTGTGTGTGTGTGTGTAGGTGTGTGTGTGTGTGTGTGTTCTGTTCTGTATTTAAGTGTCAGTGGAGTTTCCCTCGTTGACCGTTTCCTCTTGTTTACATTCACACTTTCTCCTCCAGGAGTTGTCCTGTGAGTCCACGGGGTCTCTTCGGCGTGACGATAACACGGCGCGCCTCGTAAAGAACCTTTACTCACCGCCATAGGTGATACTAAACCAGGGTAGCGCGCACTCGGGACTCTGTAAGTCGATGTAAACATAAAAAGAAAAACCACCATGATACCTGAGTGTTTAGCTCCTACAGAGAGCAGTGTAAATTACAACCTTTCAAAAATAAGTTTGTTCAGTTTGAAATATTACCATCATGAATAAGGGGTTTTTTTTGCTAATAAAGCTGGAACTATCAATGAAAACAGAGAGTTTGAATACATTTTCTCCTCTGAAGCTCCTCCCCCTCGCCTGAATATGGTCACTTTCCCTGTAAAATAAAGTTGTCAATTCAACGCTCCAAAACAGAGATCCACTTTAATAAAGAACTTTAAAGAAATGAAGCCTGGCCAGTATCCTTCTGTTAGCAGTGAATGAAGCCAGCCTCTTAACAAGCGTCAGATACAATTAGAAGAAACACTTTTATTAAATTTGCTCTATTTATTTTCTAATTTATATTTTTAATTTAAACACGTCTCTAGTCTGTCTACAAACCCCCCAATCAGGAGAAAAGTCCATCCTCTCCGTCTTCTGCCTGCTCCACTTTTCAGAAAATGTGTGCTCAAACAGGCCATTTAGAGATTTCCCCTCATGACATCACAAAGGGCAGTAGCCCCTCCCCCAGGTGGGTGACACTCCCACAGCTAGGTGTTTGTTCTGCCCTCTGAGTCTGCCTTCTCACCGTAAACAATAGGACATGGAGCCAGAAAGCAGCGAGTACACCCGAGCCCTTCCAGAGAGGGGGCGTGGTCAGACACAGCTCATTTACATATTTAAAGCTACAGACACAGAAACAGCCTGTTCTGAGCAGGGCTGAAATAGAGGGGTTTATAGACATGATCAAATACAGGATCAGAGTGGATTTACAACAACACACTTCACACATGGTTTGGGGAGCTTTGAGACTTAATTAAACTGAAGAGGAGAAGAATATGTGACATTTAATTTTACTTATATTGCAAGCTGTCTAAATGCTGAACAATTATTTTAAGAAAAATATCACATATGATACAAACTTTCTATTGTTTACCATCATCAGGACAAAAATGAATCCATAACAACAGAATAACATCAATAAAGTCTTTCATGGACTCTAATTAACTTGTCTTCTCCTCAGTTTGACGGAGGCTCTCGCTGGCAGTCCGGACCGTGTGAAAATACCAGCGGTCCGTGGGTCTGTAAGGCTCGCGGACCCCCTGTGGTTTGAAATAGAGCGGATTACAACTCTCACCAACAAAAGACACCAACTCACCCCCTCCTACATATCTGCTCCTCAGACACAAGTGACACTGTGAACTAAAGAGGCTCCTTTTGTGCTGCAAACCCATTTGTACCCATTAAAGGAGATAAAACAGACTTCCACTGCACGTCAAACACTGATTACGATGATATACACTGATTAACTTTATTTTGTTTTGATTTCAATCTTGTCTACAAAATGCTTGATATGAGTATAAGGTTATTGACAGGTGCAAAACAAACAGACATTAAAGCCCTATAGACTGCTGTTGTAAGTTGTAATATTCACGCCCCCATGACAGCGTTTTATCTGAATATCGTGGCGGTGTAATGTGGGGACCAAGTGACCCCGCCTGTTGACCGTCTTTGGAGGGAGTAACAGAGAAGTTGCAGAGGAGAGAGGGTTTCATCAGCTGCAGCAGGTGGGACTCAGTGCTGTGTTTGTTTGTGCATGTCTGACTGTGTGTGTCTATGTGGAGCTCCAGCTTCTGCAACGCTCTGACAGCAGGGATGGTGAAAGCACGGTGGGTCAGGCTGTGACTGCGAGGGTAGAGGGACGTGATGGAGACTAAGCTCATTAGCCCCAGAACTAGCACTATAGCTCCAGGCTGCGAGCCACTGAACGCCGATTAGGGGTCTCATCCATAGTGTGTCACAATGAGACTCTTTAAATCTCCTCGTTGCTGTTATGTTGACGTTCATTCAACGATGAAGCGCGTTTAAGTCGTCACATTTGTTTCAGCTTTTGCAGAGAGCTTGCACCTGTCGGCCACCGTAGGTTCAGGTTCAGGTTCAGGTTCAGGATCAGGATCAGGATCAGGTTCTGGTTCGACATCAATCATGACACATAGATTAGCAAACAGATGTAACAATGGAGAACACAGAGAAAGTTTCAGCCTTTGCAGACAGACGATGGAGACCTTTCACAATAAAACGGTTTGTTTGGTGAAATATGACTAAGTTACAATCCAATGAAAAGCTCATGTGAAGAGACAGTTTTTATAAAGCCTAAATGTTTATTTTATTTATGATATAAGGTATGGAGGCCCTGAAAGGACATACATTTTATGTACCTCTGTTTTCCTGTTTTTGGTTGTTTTCTGAAGATCTCGACTTCTTTATCTCAATCTGCAGTGAAACAGTCTGGTTTTCTGTGATAAGTTAATTTCAGTCTTTTTCTTGACACATTGAGAAATTAACTCATTATTACAGAAAACCAGAAGAAGACCCGAAATGATTTGTTATCACAGAAAAACTTAAAAGTTAAATTAAATGAAACAATTTGCATTTTGATTATTCACGGTTCCCGTAGCGTTGGGCTCTAAGGCACATTTAATTAAATTAAAATGTCTGGGAATTTAATGGAACAAGAACTGTAAATTAATTTATTGCAGATTAAGAGGTACAGCCTGACCCTCCAGGCAGACGGTGCAGTGACGGAGGAGCGGTCAGAGGGTTTAGGGGACTGAGGATGAGTGCACACGAAGTTTCAGGAAAAGAGCTCCAGTTAACTGGAAGCTTCTTTGATATTACTCATCGGGTGATTCATCGTCCCGATGAGCGCTCAGTGACTCGACATGAAGTAAAAAAACACTGAGATCATCCAGATATCTGCTTTTAAAAACCAAGACAACATCAGTTCTGCCGTCTTTGTCTCTACGAGGAGCTATCGATGACGACCAACGATGGCAGTACAGTAATCTATTAATCATCTTGAAGACAAGACAATGGAAGGCTGGACGGGGCAAAACAAGAGTGGGCTTGTTGGAGGAACTCAATGGGACATGCCCAGGCAGGAAAAAAGGAAAACAAGACAAGACAGGACATGATAGGATGCGTCTTTAATATATGAGGAGAAATTATGAGAGGAGCTGAAGCACGCAGGTCCATTAAAAGACACAATAACAAGATAATAACCTGGTTTTCTCTATTTTGGCTGTGCAAATTTTCTTTTTTTGAAATAAAGAGCATAAACATGCATCTTAATTCACTTATTTAGAGTTTTTTTTTCTCTTTTTTTGGGGGGGAGGGTGTCTTTATTGGAGAGACAGGACAGTTGATGGAGATAGAAATCAGCAAGAGAGACAAGGAATCGACATGCAGGAGAGGTTTACACGTTGCTTCTTATATTTTATTTAAGTACCTGTTATTTTCAGCCTTATCTCCCTTCTTAACTGTTTTTAACACCAATACACCGAGACAAATTGTAAATGTACATGGCAATAAAGAAACCGATTGTGATTCTAAGGTTGGATTGGAGCCTGAGCTGCCCGTGTTGAGGACTGTAGCCTCCAGTGACGCACACACTAAACACAAACGCCCCAAAACTCACAGATTTAAACAATGTTCTTGCAGATTTACTTTGCCACATTAACACGATTTTTTTCACTCTGGATTTTCAACGACACTTTACAGTCCTGAGGTAAAAAAAAACCCGTCAGTACTTTCCTCATCAAGTCACAAAATTATTCCTGTGTTTGTGTAACCAGGAGCACCAAAGCAATAAATGCTCTTTATTCCTGCGTAAGCTCACAAAATCATCCCCTTCGAAAGGAAGTGCCCCAGTCAGGCCAGCCTTGTCCAACAAGTCTGAACACGCCCCTGCCCAAGGTCTTCAGTTGGGTCTGTGGATTGTACTAAATAGCTAGACATGTTTCTGGTAAGAGACATTACTGTTTAGTGAAGGTGTAAGAAAATACCCATGCACTTAAGTACCATTAAGTATCTCTAATCAATATGATTACTGCCTTAAGATAACTGATAGTAGACATCTGGACATAAGAGACTTCCTAAGTCTGACAATATCGAGGGCCTTTATCCACATCCTTGTGCACGTTTATAAAGATTTATTAGCTTAATAACAGCAGGCAGGAACTGATGGCTCTGATGGGATTGCATCTCAACCGATTTCACTTGAGCTCATGAGCAGCTTTCAGCAAATAACAAATGTTTTATTCAGGAGAGACAAGTGAATTTATACATTAATAACATGGAGGTGTGACTTGATAGAAATACTTTGGTGCTTGGACTCTATTGGATGGTTGATGTTGTCAGAGAATGATAAATCTGAGCGTGGACGATAAATTCCCCCGTGGAGTCCAGACCCGTTCAGACCCTGGTGGCGGTGAAGCTGATGACTTGATGAGATGATGAATCTGCGGCGATGGGGAGATGGAGGGGCGCATGAAACATCAGCATAAAGGCAGAGAAAGAATCATATTTCAAAGGGGAGCAGAGCGATGATGGGTAGAAAATGAGGGAGGAACACTGTGCGATTGGTTAGATGAATACAGCTAATGAGACAGCTGATTACCCACTGACAGCTTGAGAATGACTCATGAAAAATGAGTGAGCATGCAAAAAGGGATGAATGAGAATGACCCGTTCAGCACGTTCACCATTATTGTCTTCCTGAATGAACTGACTGAGCTTCATATTGCAATGTTTGGATTTGTCATGACACGCATTGCATCGGCACGTGCCTAAACTCAGCCGTCATTACATCCCAAATGCTGTAGCATTCCCTTCCATTCATTTCTATTGTGTAAATGATTGACAGGTGGCACGGTCACGACCCCTTTATTTGCTGATTATTTGGCCTAAATTTATTCAGCCCACAGGGCAACTGTTGGCCAATGACTCAACTGTAGTGTTACAAACAAACTGACTTTGCATCTGATAACCTCTGACACCGTTATTTAAGGAAGAGGATTAGGGACAGGAGAAATACATGAAAGGAGGATTATTTTTTTTCATGACTCACTTTGAGAAAAAAAGTATGCATTAGATAGATAATCGCGAGATAATCATGCAATACTGAGAATAGACAATTTAGCAAGCTGAAACATTTTTGACAATACAGTTGAAACATAAAAAAATAAATCAAAATGCAGAGTTGGAAAACAATTTTGTAAAATTTCGATTTCGACTTCACTCTTGAAATAGAAATTTTAATTCTCATCTCAACAGTTCAACTTTTCCCCCAACATTTCGACTTTTTTTCTCGAAAAGCAAATTTCGACAACTTCTCGATAAGTATTTGTCAATAATCGGCTCTGATCCTTTCCCTTAAGTTATTGCATTAAACAGCACACAGTCTATGATAGCGCGTTAACGAAAAAAAGGGTGTACTGTCTCTTTAAGGCCCGTCTCTGCTCGCGCCTGGCTAGCCTCCCGCTGCTTGTTATTTTCTGCAACAAGATGGCTGTCGTCCCTGAGAGCAGAGTCCTCACTTTCAGCGTTTTTAAATGGAGCTCTTACTCCTCTACGTATTTACCAGAGTGAGTAATGAAGGCGTCAGCTGTACCTCCGTTTTCATTGGCTGTTGTATGTACAGGTGTTCTTTAATCGCCTCAGCGCACCTGTGTTTGTCCCAGCCGGCCTGCTGTTAGCTTAGCTTTAGCCTTGTCAGCGGCGGTAGATGCGTTTGGTTTTAACACTCAGTCGCCCGGTACTGAAGCGGCTACAAGTCTCTGGGAGCGTTTGATGTAAACTGTACAATTTATTTTAAAGTAAAAAAAATCATAGACAATGTCTATATATTGTGGAGATATTTATTGTTCATTAACGTTTTCATTTTGGTCTTATACGACATAATTTGACTTTTATGCACCACCCTTCCGTTTTAATCATTCTTAACCTTAAGGCTACATTTTCCTCTCTTGGTGAAAACGGTAGTTTTGCATCATTATTTCACATTACTAATTAATGACACATGTTCATTACTGTCAGTGCGATGAAGTGTCGATATTATATTCGCCGAAGTTCAGTCCGGTGTGTCCGTTTGTAGAAATCGAACGCACACACGAGCTAACTGCAGCTAAAGCAGCGCGATAGCTTCTGTTATCTAACCGAATACCTCCGCGTTAGCATCGAAAGCTAACCTGCTTGCTCCCCTTGGATATGAAACTGATATCATGGCATTGATGTGTGTTTGCATACGAAACTTAACACTGAAAATATAATGTTTAAATAGATAAACGGAGTTTTCGCCTGTTGCAGGTTCAGTAACCAGGTTAGCTGTAGTTAGCTGTTTATTGATAATTAATCAACAATATCAACTTCTGCATTTGTTGTCTTGACTCTTTACACCTTGTAGAGTTTGCTCCCTGCACTGCTGCTGACACCTCCCTCAGGTAAACGAGCTAAACCCTTATCTGTGTGTGTGTGTGTGTTTTTTAGGAATATCTTGGTAGACAAACCTAACGATCAGTCTTCAAGGTGGTCTTCAGAGAGCAACTACCCTCCACAGGTGAGTCTGCAGCTGTAGCACTAATGAACATTTGTAGAGGAAGTCCTTCACAGCTGGACACTGCCAGGGGGGCAGGAGGCTAGGAGGTCCCCCTGAGGCCAGACAAGACCTAAGAAGAATGATGCAGAAGCAGCAGAGTCTGCTAAACCACAATATAAGAGAATATTTGTATTTGTTTTATTGCTGCAGGTTGTTTGACAGAGTCATAATAAAAATGCAAAGAGACTGCACGTGGTCGTGCACCAATCATCGCCTCCCTCTCACTCACTGGAGGTGCCAGGTTGTCACTTCAGCTCTCCTGGATGTTCTGCGGGAAAAAGGAAAAACTGTGCATCATCAGAGGGAGAGACTTTACTTTCCTCCTCGGATACAAATATTGTGGTTTCGACGTCTCGTGTTGAATGTGAACGTCAGTCTGCTCTCTCGGTTTCGCTGCGTCGTTATAACGAAGGGGGCGTGTTTTTCCTGCCTTTTCGTCCTTTGCTCATCTCTGATTGGTTGGCGACAGCGGCGTTGGCGAGCTCAGTGCCTGAGGGGAATTATATGTGATTTATAACTTCTGCTGTTCTGTCAGCTCAGTTTTGAACAATGTCGTCTTTTAAGATTTTCTTCTTCTTTTTTTTGTCGGCTGTTTTTGAGCTGCCGTGTTTGCAAGTCAGCAACACTCGAGGTCACACACTCGAGGCTTCGTGCTGATTTATTTGCACAGGAATTTACTTATTGTTTGTTTTAATAGAGGGCGCGCTGCAGGTTCAAAATGTACAGAAACTTTTCCATCACAGGATGTCCAAAGGTTGTAGTGAGAGAGAGAAAACAGTCTGTTACACCCGTGTTAGAGGGACGGAGAGTTTTGACTTGATGTGATTTGATGTGTTCAGAGTCTGCTGCAGAGAACGTAACGGTGCAGCTCCTTAAAGAAAAGTATCTGCAGTTTTTAGATCAGGATTTATCCTGAAACATATGTTGTTATGATCTGTCTGTGCAGCAGCCGATGGCTCTGAAGTGTTTCATCTTCACACCACCTGAAATCTTTTTCTCCTCCGAACCCGTCGACCTGCTGCATGCAGGAGCTCCGTTTGAGGTTTTTATCTGAAGGTTTGTGTTTTGTGGCGGCGAGAGGAAGTAAAACTTTACATAACAAAGGTTTAACCACTCACTCGAGTTTCTAGGAAAGAAGCGGTGTTGTTTCTTCTGTTACTCAAAAACAACACTGGTAAGAACCCCCCCCCCCCCCCCCCCCCCCGACAGTGTGAGTCCTCGATCAAGGATGGTTTCTGGTGGTTGAAATTGAGTCATCATTAAGCCAAATTAAATACAGCTAATGTCTTTGTATTTTATTTGTGCATGTTTAGTGTGAAGGTGCTGGTTTGAATCCCAGGAGGTGTAAATGTAGCGGGTTTCAGCCCTGTGATTGGCTGGCAACCAGTCCAGGGTGTAACCCGGCCTCCCGTCTAATGACAGCTGGGATCGGCTCCACTTCCTGTCAGTGTGACCTCTGAAGGTTTCTTTTATGATTTTTTTTGATAATTGAACGAACACGAACGTTTATTAGCCCCATCACTGGGACGGCAGTCGTTTAGTTTAGTCTGTCGAGACGTGTTTGTGCCCGTTCGCCAACGTGAGTGCAGATTTGAATTTCCCCTCATTATGAAGATTTATCCTCCTCTTCTTGTATTTCATCCAAAAGGGCGGAAAAAAGTCATATTAAATATGATCTGTGGCCTTTTTCTTTTCACTTTAGAAGTCTTTGATGTGAAATAGTTTGAGCCGAAATAAAGCTGAGGGCGAGTTACTTGGAAAGAAGGAGCTGTACATTATCGATCTCTGCTGAAGAGCACGTTCACACGAATGTCAGAATCCATAAAAACAGCTTGTGTGTCTCATCGCTCGGAGGGAAACTCCCAATGTTCTCAAGTGTTATTCATATCCAACCATCCCAGTAATAAGAGACACAAACACCGTCACTAACCGAGACACCAGAGTCAACCCGCTCGCTCCTCCGTCGTCCCTCTCTCATTAACTGATTACAAAGGAGTGTGAGCCAAAACACGCAGCGGGGTGTAAAATATGACCTCGGAAATATGAGTCACGGCAGGCGCGTGATGGGACGATCAGGATGTTTTCACACGTGTTGATTCACGAGCAGAAAAGAAAAGGTCAACGCTCGGTTAATGCTGAAAGAATCAGAATTCGACCCGCACACGGCGACCCGTAGTGTGGCGGTGGGTGCACGCGCCCCACAGACGGAGGCCAGTGTGGGCTCGTGCTTGCATGGGATATAGAGAGCAAGCCGGGAGACAGGGAGGCGTGTGATTGGTTCAAAGATTGGTACCTCGTGGCAGACATTGGTCGAAGTTTTTACAAACTGCTACACGTGACTTTCTTAGATTTACCTAAAGTCAGTATCGAGCAGAATCTTAAAAAGTCTGTCTGGAAGAAAACGACCAGCTCTGCCTTTAAAGAAACGGTCGACTTTGTGAGAGGTTTAAATGTTGGTTTTGGATGCAGCTCAGTTTAATGGCTAATAAAGTGAATCTGCAGACTGTGTGTGCTGCCCTCGAGTGACACATACTGCTTGTATTTCAGGATGTCTGCAGGGAGACTTGTCACATCCCATAAAACCGAAGGATACTTTCTGTGAAATGTTTTGAGCAACACTGTAAAAAAAGGGATTTTGTTTTTTTAGTAAAGGTGTTTGTACATGTTCCTGTGCTGGTTTTGGTCGATGTCCTTAACAGACGGAACCATTGAAGTGTCTTTCATGAGTGGATGTAAAAACGTCGATGTCTGGGGTTTGTTAACTTCCTGCTTTCCTGTGGCACATTGGATCAATGTTCCCTCCTGTGGTCTCGTCTCGTTCTCGGCTCGTGGCTGCTGGTGATTTGTCAGTCGACGTCCCCGCTTGTTAGAGCAACCCTGACACGTGGATGATGCAGCTCATAGATTAGATGTAATGCCTCTTACCTGGTAGAGTAAATTGACCCTGCTGTAGCTGTTTGGATAATGAGTGGCTGGTCTGCCACGGGCTTCCTGCAGTCCTCGCCCGCACACATCGACCCTGCCCTTCACCCTCGGTCTGTTTCATGTCTGCTCTCTGTTTCCTCTCCAGTTTTTAATCTTGAAATTGGAACGGCCTGCAATCGTTCAGAGCATCACATTTGGAAAGTACGAGAAGACTCACGTCTGCAACCTGAAGAAGTTTAAAGTGTTCGGAGGGATGAGTGAAGAGAACATGACGGAGCTTTTGTCCAGGTGAGATGTTGTTTTATTACCACACTCTGCAAACGCAGAGTTTTCAGCAGCTTCTATGTGAAATGCAATATGGCTCAGTTCAGCTGTGAGAGAAAAAAACAGAGATTGATCTCAATCTTGCCGGGGCTGGATTCACAGTCAAAGAGAGAGGTCTGCATCAGAAGATAGCTAAAGGAGGAAGAATGTCTCAGAGGCAATAAAATATCTACAAGGGAGCTCGATTATTGATGTCTGCCATCGATTTTCCTCGACCTCTTCTCATAGCATTTCTTCTGAATCCACTGGATTGTGATTTGTGTCAACACTTTTGCAAAAGGCAATTTTCCTGCACAGCGACTTACTGGTTCTCGGATTAGCTTTGTGGTTCCAGTGCAAACTAACAGACTAAATAAATGTGTCAGTTCAAGTGCACGGTTGGGGAGGTGAGCGGGGTTTAGCTTGTGTGACTTTAATTGATTTAAATGATGTACTAAAAGGACCTTGCCTGCAGAAGGGGGGTGCAAGAACTGCACAAGGACAACAGACTTCAGAGGTGCAGCAAGGACTTCTCCATGAAACTAGGGCTCGTTCCAAACTTAAAAGTAGGAACCCCCGGTAGCCAAAAAACCGTCTGAAGTTAAAGGTCAAATATTATACAAAGTACACTCATGCTACCATGATCCTCTAACATGTCTGTAGTCTGTCTACAAACCCCCCAATGATGAGAAAAGTCCATCCTCTCCGTCTTCTGCCTGCTCCACTTTTCAGAAAATGTGTGCTCAAACAGGCTGTTTGGAGATTTTCCCCTCATGACATCACAAAGGGCAGTAGCCCCTCCCCCAGGTGGGTGACACTCCCACAGCTAGGTGTTTGTTCTGCCCTCTGAGTCTGCCTTCTCACCGTGAACAATAGGACATGGAGCCAGAAAGCAGCGAGTACACCCGAGCCCTTCCAGAGAGGGGGCGTGGTCAGACACAGCTCATTTACATATTTAAAGCTACAGACACAGAAACAGCCTGTTCTGAGCAGGGCTGAAATAGAGGGGTTTATAGACATGATCAAATACAGGATCAGAGTGGATTAAAAAAATCAATACATTTCTGGTTGTTGTCACGTGGAAGCAGCGGCTGATACCTGCATAGAGACACGAAGAGATGGAACGGTGAAAAGTCTTGTTTCTGCGGATCACGTGAAGCCCGAATCGTCAGCATCCGAAGCTGTTGTTGGTCCTTACAGGGCGCCGCAGGAAACACTGTAGCTGCTGGCGTTATAGAATATAACTTTGTAAATGTCGTACATGTTCTACACTGTGCATTGAAAGATATGTGGAATTGCTGGATCTCACCATCTGTTTCACTTCATCCCCAGTCTGCCAGTTTGTAAGAGAAGACAACTGAATTGGCAAACTCACACATGAGGTTTTTGATAAATGCCAGATTGGGACGAAGATCCAAAATTCAGCAGCATATGGACGCAGTTGGCATCTCAACCAAGTCATTCATTTTGTAAAACAAAAAAAAAAAACAGCTTTTTTTCCTCCTTCTCTTTCAGTGGCCTTAAAAACGACTACAACAAGGAAACATTCACCTTAAAGCACAAGATCGACGAGCAGATGTTTCCATGCAGATTTGTCAAAATAGGTGAGAGAGCAGCTGTGGTCTGAAAGTACAGGTGCGCCTTCAAGATGTCTGCCTTTTTTTTATAACCTTTTTCCTCCTGCTGTGTGTCGTCTCAGTGCCTCTGATGTCGTGGGGTCCCAGTTTTAACTTCAGCATCTGGTACATCGAGCTGCACGGTATTGAAGATCCCGACGTGGTGCAGCCATGCCTTAACTGGTACAGTAAGGTGAGCGCCTGAGGTGCTGGATTATAAAGTCAGCCGGGCTTATTTAGTTTAATTTAAATAAGGAGGCCTGAGACTGTCATTAGCTGGATTAATCAGCTCCCAGAGGTACTTCAGCCACACCTGCTGCTGCTTTGTTTTTATCAAACTTGTGAAAAACCAGCGGATTGCACATGAAAGCCACATCTGTAGCAGTCGCACATAAATCTGAACGGTTTCATTAACTTGTCGTCACGCGTTCCAAGTCTCGCTTCCCTTTTATAATGCAGCTGATCAAGATGAACTTAATCTGAACTCTCCCGTGTCGTCCAATCACAGCCTGACCACGGCTCGTGTTTTTCTACACTTTCAAAGCGTTACGTAATATCAGAGAGAGATGAACGCCTGTACTCCCGGCAAGATTTATTGTTTTGTTGTGAGCTGGAGTTTCAGCGCCACATGGGACAAACGCTCTAATCCAAAAGACTCAGGACGGGATTCTGTGTCGCGTCAACAGCAGCTCTTTTCACACTGCTTTTGATGCTAAGTCGTGCTAAGTTCGATGCTGTCGTCACGTCTCCTACAATGCGACGGCTGCTCATGAATATCTGCACAGATCCAAATCTATCAGATCTGCACAGCCGCAGACTCTGGACGTCGTCAGTCTCTGAAGAGCAGCAGCTGAGAGAGAGATGCAGCACGATCGTCCCCCCCCTCAACTCAACTCAGCTTTATTTATATAACACCTTTCATGCATAAAACATGCAGCCCAAAGTGCTTCACACCCTAAAAGAAGGTTAAATAAAATGTGACGAGATAAAGGAAATGTAAAAACAACCATGAAAGGAAAACAAATTTAAAAAAATCAATAAAATACAGGCAGGAAAATCACGATTAACTAAAGAGATTAAAAAGATGGATCTTTAGTTTTTGTGTAAAAACACCCATCCTCCCTCGTCTCCGGCCGACCTGCGCTCACATCGCTCCGCAGCTCCGTTACATCTTGTTGATGACATCATCACGCTGTGATATGAAGCGTCTCGGGGTCAGCACGTGTCAGGGCCAAGGAAAGGTTAAAGGTCAAACATGAGACTTTTGAGCTGAGTTTGGTGAATAACAGCAGTATGAAAGTCTGTGTCCCGCTCTGAACATGTGAGGCTCACGGTTCTTTGTAAACTGGACTTGATCCGTTGCAGTACAGGGAACAGGAAGCCATCCGGCTCTGCCTCAAGCACTTCAGACAGCATAACTACACAGAGGCCTTCGAGTCCCTGCAGAAGAAGACCCGGATAGCACTGGAGCACCCGATGCTCACACACCTGCACGACCGGCTGGTGCTGCAAGGAGACTTCGACGCGTGCGAGGAGCTCATCGACAAAGCCGTCAGAGGTATGGGACCGAAGCGACAGATAGATCAAAAGACTTTTTTTAAATCTTTGATGAAGCAATTGTTTGATTTTTGCTTCCTGTTTCTCCCCCCCCCTTCTCTCCCGGCTAGACGGTTTGTTTAACCAGTACATCAGCCAGCAGGAGTACAAGCCCCGGTGGAGTCAGATCATCCCGAAGTGCAACAAAGGTACAAGCGCCCAAGAAACCAGCCGAGACGACATGAACAGTGAGAGCATCTATTCTCAATCAAACATCGCCCGGTCTGCTTTGTGGCGTGTAGCTCAATCTGTTCCCCTCTCTCTCTCTCTCTCTCTCTCTCTCCCTCCCCCCCGGCCCCTCCCTCTCCTCGCAGGTGACGGTGACGACAACAGGCCCGGGATGAGGGGTGGACATCAAATGGTCATTGACGTGCAGACCGGTGAGAGCCATGCAGCCGGTGTAATGACTCATCGCCTCCTACACTGACTCAAAGCTCCGTTACTGTTTAATCAAATTAACCCCTTCCTGCTCGTCTGCTCCACCTCCTCCGTCGATAAAAAGCCCTGAGGGTATTTCGCCTCTCAGCCGTGCATGTATCACGACTTTTGTTTGGACGCAGACACGCCGCTATTGTTTGTTTTTTTGTTCAGTGTCCAGCGTCCATGATGGCCATCTGAAACACAAAAGCCCTGATTGTGTGTGAGCATGATGCTGCGTCTGCTGAGAGGAGTGATGGCCTTGCCTCCCTCTGCTCTGTGTGTCTCCACACACACACACACACACACACACACACACACACACACACACACACACACACACTGCCTGCTGTGTTTGCTGAGCAGGAGTTGATAGTAGAAGTTGATACAGAGGATCCTAAATGATGTCTTTGTCTCCGGTCCCGTCCCGTCATGATCCTGATCTCATTTTGCTTTCTCTAATTATTTTCCATTTTCACTGGTATCGGGTGTGTGTGTGTGTGTGTGTGTGTGTCGATATTAGAGGCATTTCTTTCAAAGTCTAAACATTAAGGCTTGTGGAAATGACTGATAAATACTTGGTGTGGTCTCGTCCATCATCCTGGTTTATTTGCCTCCATGCCTCAGACAGCAGAGGGTCGTATACACGTTACGTTTTTAGCCTGTCCAGAGGCATCAAGCGTCAGCTCACCATGAGGCGTTTACCTAAACAACCCGTCTACACAATCAAGCAGAGTCTTTAACCTTTAACCTGAGCCCGTCTGGTGGATGAACAGCCGGATCTGCGTGTGCACACCGTAGACGAACACGGAGAGTCAGAACATGTCAGTCAGATAACGCTGCCTGCGTTGTGCGCCCGTGTGAGAGTGACTGCAGAGCAGAGCTTTTCCTCAGCACCAAACTAACCCATCGTTGGTCTTCAGCAGTGACTCATTCAGCACACAGCTCATGCTCTGGCCTCGATTCTTGTTTTTGGAATTGTAGCAGTAATGGCACAACTTTGTTCCTCCTACACAAACACTCTGACACAATCACAACTTCCCACAACTCCCATCTGCCCGCGCTGCAGCGGCCTGCGTCTGACCCCGACAGAGATCTGGCAGGTCCGGATCCTTGAACCACATGAGGGCGTGGACGGGCTGGTTTGTGACGCAGACGCTGTCCTGCGGTCAGGGGAAGAAATGTCAAACGCATAAATGCACATCTCCGAAGACGTGTGATTCCCCATCAGCGATGGAGATCTCTTTAACGGCTTCAAAACTGTTTTTGTGGGGGGGGGGGGCTGTGTTATTTGGCACTGTGTACAAAAACACGGGTTGGTGGAGCTTTAGTTTCTTAATAACAGCGGAGCTTCAATCGTGTGATTAGTCGGTTTTTCACGGGAGCAGAATCCACGTGAAGAGAAGGTGTTTGGTGTTTGTGTCGTTGTTGATCCTCAGCGTTTGTTCCCTCGCAGAGACCGTGTACCTGTTCGGAGGCTGGGACGGCACACAGGACCTGGCCGACTTCTGGGCCTACAGCGTTCAGGAGAACCAGTGGGCGTGTCTCTCCAGAGACACGGAGAAAGAGGTGAGGCGGGTCGGGGACGATGCTCCTCAAAGAGCGACAGATAAGCAGCATAAACGCCACGCTGTGGACGCCGGCTGAACATAAGAGAAGCCATCACGCAGGAAGGAGGTTAAAAGTCTCTTAAAATGAGACGCTACCTTGTAACCATGGCAACCAGTTTAAGGTGTAAGGGGATATATCCTATGTTAAAAAGCTTGTGAGAGAAGTCTCCTCTGCCGTGAAACGCCTGCTCGCTGTTTTCGTTTTAAGAGGTTGAGCCGCTGACGGCGTGCGCGTCTGTCTTCCTGTTTTAACCAGAGCGGCCCGAGCGCTCGCTCCTGTCACAAGATGTGCATCGACTCTCAGCGGCGGCAGATCTACACGCTGGGTCGATACCTGGACTCCAGCGTCCGGAACAGCAAGTCTCTGAAGAGCGACTTCTACCGCTACGACATCGACGCCAACACGTGGACGCTGCTCAGCGAGGACACGTCGGCCGACGGGGGGCCGAAGCTCGTGTTCGACCACCAGGTAGCTGCAACCTTGAACTTTCATTTTTGTTTTTTGTTTTGGTTCAAAGGCAGGACAGAGAAAAGTAAACGAGAATAAAAAGGTGAAATAAGGATAAAAAATCAGCCTCGTTTGAATCCTTCCACATCCTGCTTTACTTCCTGTATCCGCCTTTTTGACCTCTCACACTTCCTCCCCTCCTCTTCCCGTCGCTCCTCGTCCTCTGCCCCCCCTCCCTTCCTGCAGATGTGCATGGACTCGGAGAAGCACATGATCTACACGTTCGGCGGCCGCATCCTGACGTGTAACGGCAGCGTGGAGGAGAGTCGGACGTCGGAGCCGCAGTTCAGCGGCCTGTACGCCTTCCACTGCCAGGCGGCGACCTGGAGCCTCTTACGGGAAGACTCGTGTAACGCCGGGCCGGAGGACGTCCAGTCACGCATCGGACACTGCATGCTCTTCCACACGGTATGGAACGCGTCCCGTTTCAGCGCCGTTCTCCCGTCGTTTGATTTTTGAGCCCGAGTGTTGACGAGCGTTTTGTGTGTTTTCAGAGAAACCGCTGCCTCTACGTGTTCGGGGGTCAGAGGTCAAAGACGTATCTGAACGACTTCTTCAGCTACGACGTGGACGGAGACCACGTCGAGATCATCTCTGACGGCACCAAGAAGGACTCGGGCATGGGTAAGACGGGTCTCTGAGGTCAGGACGGGGGAACGCGGCGTCGTTTTAATTGTTTCTTTACATTTAAATATAACGGTTGGATAATTTAGCACAAATCTTCATCCTCGGTGTCCAGTCGGCGTTTTTCTTCGGGCAGAAAAGCGCCGGCTCTGCGCTCGGCTTGCGTGAAGCGTTTGTGCAGAGAGGATGCCTGTTGCTATGACAACGGCTCCGCTTGTATGCTGTGTGTTGTTTTGATGCTGCACCGGTGCTGCAGTTGTCAGCGCGGTCACCTCGCAAGCGAGGAGGTTGCTGGTTGGAATCCCATCTCACACACACACACACTTGGATAAAGAGATGCGAGGTGGCCCTCGGGCCTTCTTGACTGAAGGCTCGTTTTTTTAAAAACTTTTTAAGTTCTCCATCTTTATTTTCCATCCGCTGGAGCTCGAGTGTTTTTGTGTTTTTTTGGGATTATTTAACACAAACCTGATTTTCCATGTGATGATCGAAACACCCTGAGAACATTACACGGGTTCTCTCCTCTGCTCCTCTCAGAGGACATGTGACCGACCCTTTCCTTTAAAAGCTCGACCAGCAGACGCAGGTTTAAATAACCCTCTGATGGCCGGGGCGAGCAAAGAGAGAGAGAGAGAGAGAGAGAGAGAGAGAATCTGGACGAAGGGAGACGGAAAGTGAAAAATTGAAATTGAGTGAATCAGAGCAGGAAAGAAAAGAACAGAGTGTTTTGGCAGGAAGGAAGCAGGAAGGCCGAACTCTTCTTTCTTTTCTCATAATCAGAGTCAGATGTCGATGAGTTCTGCAGAAGCCTCTTCGTCCTGTTTGTCGTCACACTCTGACTTTGACACCAGACGTGGCGCCCAGGCTGCTGCCGGCCTGTCCGTGCTCGTTTGAGTCACGCTGAGGTGATCACTAGAATGATGTAGATGTTGTCTCTGCTCTGCCTCCACATTCAAACCAGTTAAAGTGAAGTCAGATTTCCTGGGAATGAATCACGGTCTGTTTGTGGTTCTGTGATGATTGTCGGTTAGCGTCTTGTTCTTGTTTTGTCTTGATGAGAATCTTCTTCACAATCTTCTTCTTTTTAAAAGCGATCAGATGCGACGTGGCCGTCCTTTGCACACTTTATTTTTCTGTTCCTAAGAACCAGTCTGCTCAGAGTTTACACAATCCAACACACATTTAAGATGTAGCTAAATAACTTAAAGTTCAGGGCTTTCTGGAAACTCCTCGGGCTGCACGTCACACATGCAGCAGAGCACGCATGTGTTGTTGTTCAGTTAGACGGCTTAACATGGAACCAGCTGGACTGTAACACACACACACACACACACACACACACACACACACACCCCTTTACATCGACTCTGTCTTTTCATCCTCAACTTGCTCTAATTGATAACCGACGCAGGTTATAAGTTCTGGCGCCGTGCCCCGCCCACAGCAGGCCTCTGAACAACAGTGTGTGTGTCGGCGTCTCCCTCACATCGAGCTGAGTTTGCATTCTGCTCACTCTGTCCTTGCAGGGCCTTGTTGCCATGGCAGCGAGTTGCTGTGATATTAAGGATTTGTATTTGCTTTTGTTTTTTTTACAAGTGTTGTTTTCCTGCATGTTTAGCTCAGACTGATCCGACGCCTGCGCAGTCGAAGCTGCTGCTGCTGCAGGAGTCGATGGTTTCATTTCTTCATCCACCTGTTTCCCCTCCGCAGTGCCGATGACGGGCTTCACACAGAGAGCCACCATCGACCCCGAGCTCAACGAGATCCACGTCCTGTCGGGCCTCAGCAAGGACAAGGACAAACGGGAGGAGAACGTGCGCAACTCCTTCTGGATCTACGACATCGCCCGCAACAACTGGTAGGAAAAACGGGGACAAACGACACACGTGACGACAAGAAGAGAGCACGCACACGCCTGCAGGAAACCCCCCCCCCCCCCCCCCCCCATCTGCAGCCGCTCTCTGTAACACACATCTTCACCACAACAAACACACACACGCTTCTCAACATGTGTCACATTTCCTGACCTCTCAGCCCTCCACACCAGTGAACAGCATGTTCTCTGTGTGTGTGTGTGTGTGTGTGTGTGTGTGTGTGTGTGTGTGTGTGTGTGTGTGTGTGTGTGTGTGTGTGTGTGTGTGTGTGTGTGTGTGTGTGTGTGTGTGTGTGTGTGTGTGTGTGTGTGTGTGTGTGTGTGTGTGTGTGTGTGTGTGTGTGTGTGTGTGTGTGTGTGTGTGTGTGTGTGTGTGTGTGTGTGTGTGTGTGTGTGTGTGTGTGTGTGTGTGTGTGTGTGTGTGTGTGTGTGTGTGTGTGTGTGTGTGTGTGTGTGTGTGTGTGTGTGTGTGTGTACATGTCAGGTTCAGATGAGTGATTGTGAGGGAACAGGCTGCAGCCTTCACTGTTCTGGTACATTGACTCCAGTAGCTGTTCTTGTACTCGCTGTCCAGTGAAATCAGTCAGCGAGACACTTGCAGCGTTATGATGACGTTCCTCTCTGCTAGGCCTTTAAGTGTGTGTGTGTGTTTGTAAAACCAGGCTTTTTGAATTAGTTGAACAGCTTTTCCTCGATGTTTTTGCTGTTTACTCTTCCAGGTCGTGTGTGTACAAGAACGATCAGGCGGTGAAAGAAAACCCGAGTAAAGCTCTGCAGGAGGAGGAGCCGTGTCCACGCTTCGCACACCAGCTGGTCTACGATGAGATGCACAAGGTAATACACACACACACACACACACACACACACACACACACACACACACACACACACACACACACAATCTCGCACACTCGACACACCATCACACAGATTTTCTGACAAACACTCAGATAGTGACACTCCAACAACTCTTCAGAAACGACTTTCAGCTTCTGTTTGATTCATGCTGCATGATGTTAGCGCTCACTCATCTGGCTCCTCCTCCTCCTCCTCCTTCTTCTTCTTCTTCACATAAACGTGTAGAGTCGACACTTTTTGTCTTCAGTTTTAGCAGTATTTCTCCATTAAATGACACACTGCACCTAGAGAATTTAACATCTTAAAATTTAAAAGGTGCGATACGCCAACCGGCCGCCTCCTTTTTTAAAAATTTAGAGATAACGGGTGAAGTGACGTTTTACGCATTTCCTGAAAGGATGCATCCAAACCAATGTTGGACTTAAATATCCGCGCTGAAACGATCAGTCTACAGAGGTGGACCCAAAAAGTGATCACAACTGTGTGTCAGCTGGGAGCGTCCTGAAACAGTAACGCTACGTGGTAGCAAGGTGCAGTACTGACTTGAGCAGTAGGGGGCAGTGTAGAGCCCCCCCCCTCTCTCTCTCCTCCTCAGCTGTCCGATCTGATATGAAGGCTTTAAAAATAGAAAAGGAAAGGTCACCGGTCTTTGTCTGGTCGGTCAGAAAAGCCGGGGCGTGACGCCGAGGTGAACCTGTCGTGGTTAACGTCTCACCTAACGAGCTGTTTTACATCGTCCCGCGCTCTGCCCTCCGATTTAACTGAACACGGGTCATTTTGATTGTTTCTGGGCTTTTTGTTGTGTTTGCACAAAGAGACGGAGTAACGCAGTAAACGTCATCATCATCGTCGTGTGTTTCCAGGTGCATTACCTGTTCGGTGGAAACCCCGGGAAGTCGTGCTCTCCTAAGATGCGTCTGGACGACTTCTGGTCCCTCAAGCTGTGCCGGCCCTCCAAAGAGTACCTGCTGCGACACTGCAGATACCTGATCAGGAAGTACAGGTGTGTTGCATCATTTCCTCCTGTGCTGCGTGTTTTATCGATGCGTCTAATCAGATGTGATGTTTCCTGCGTCAGCGTCGACCTTGGCGCTGATGAGTTGTTGCCAAGCCGTCCCAGTCAGTTTTATAATCCTCAACTTGACTCATAGAGACGATGACTTATCTTTCGGTGTAATGAAAAAGTCACATTTATGATATGAGAGACTTTTAATTAAACATCAAGTCTTCACTCTGTGTGCTAACAAAGCACCTGACTACACAGCAGAGGAATCATCTCTGCTGTGCGACTGTTGCCCCCTAGTGTCTGTCAGATGTAACTGCAGCCATGCTGTGTGCACATGCATGCATGTGTGTGTGTGTGTACTGCTTAAAGCATGGGTGTGTTTTGATTTTGCAGGTTTGAGGAGAAAGCCCAGTCTGAGCCACTGAGTGCACTGAAGTATCTGCAGAACGACCTCTCGCTCACGGTGGACCACACAGACCCGGATGAGACCAAAGAGGTACTGCATCTGAGTTGGTTCTGTTTAAAGCTAGAGGAAAGAAAAAGAGCTGCATGTGAGGAACGAATAATGAGAGTCGGAGGGAAGCTCAATGATTTTTTAGCTTCACAGAAAAGCCGTCCTGGAAGTCGGTGAGGTGTAACTTGTCTTGATTCAGATGTTGTACCTGCTGTCGTCAGACGTGTGTGTGTGTGTGTGTTCAGTGTGTGTTCAGTTTGATTTACCTTTCTCATGTTGTTGCTTCAGTTTCAGCTTCTGCCCTCGGCTCTGTTCAAGTCCAGCTCGGACTTCATCCCTCTGGGTAAGAAGAGTCTCTGTTCGTTTGAACGACACTTTTACATCCAGACCTTCCAACGTCTGCAAAAAATGTAAAGACCTCTCCTTGTCTCCTCTCCTCTTCTCCTCTTTTCTCCTCTCCTTGTCCCCTCTGGTCTCCTCTCCTTGTCTCCTCTCCTTGTTTCCTCCTCTCATCTCCTCTGGTCTCTTCTCCTCTCTTCTCTTGTCTCCTCTCCTTGTCTCCTCTCCTCTTCTCCTCTGTTCTCCTCTCCTTGTCCCCTCTGGTCTCCTCTCCTTGTCTCCTCTCCTTGTTTCCTCCTCTCATCTCCTCTGGTCTCTTCTCCTCTCTTCTCTTGTCTCCTCTCCTTGTTTCCTTCCCTTCTCTCCTCTCCTTGTCCCCTCTGGTCTCCTCTCCTTGTCTCCTCTCCTCCTTGTTTCCTCTCCTCTTCTCCTCTGTTCTCCTCTCCTTGTTTCCTCTCCTCTTTTCCTCTGGTCTCTTCTCCTCTCTTCTCTTGTCTCCTCTCCTTGTCTCCTCTCCTCTTCTCCTCTGTTCTCCTCTCCTTGTTTCCTCGTCTCCTCTCCTCTTCCCTTTCCTTCACTCCTTATCCTCTCAGGTTTCTCCGACGTGGATCAGACGTACGCTCAGCGGACGCAGCTCTTCGACACGCTCGTTAACTTCTTCCCAGACAGCATGACCCCTCCGAAGGGAAACCTCGTCGACCTCATCACGCTTTAGCCCCTCCCACTCCGGACACACCAACCACCACCTCCTCCTCCTCCTCCTCCTCTCTCCTCACCTGCTGGAATTACTGAACACCTTCCTGTCACTGCAGCTGATTGGACGGAGGAAAGAGACCAGTTATTTTTCTAATCCTGAACCCTGGAGCGTCCTGCTGTTCCCCGGCGCTCAGGTAAACACACACAAACAACACGTACGCTATTTGGATGTGAGCCGAGCGCCAAATCAGCCCGACGTGTGTTTTTACCTTCCCCGTAACATCCCTCCTGGTTTTTTTTTTTCCTGGAGCACACCGAGCCGCTCTAAACTCTGCCAAACATCGCTTCTGTTTCTCATCTTCACTTTGTTTTTTTCCCCGCATTAGAGAAGCAAAAGGCCAAAAAAAAAAAGAGAATTTGTTTGCTGCCTTTTTTTTTTTTTGGGATTTGTGCTTTGTGCCCACACAAACGCCCACTCGAGTCGACCACAGGCATCTGGAGCACATCAGGCAAACGGATGGCGTCTGTTCTGGCCAAATGTTGCACAACTTTTTTTTATTTTTTCTACAGAATCAAGTCGTTAATTCATTCGAGGAAAGGAAAGTGTGATCACCACATACAGGAACATTTCAGTCATGCACGACTTAAAAAAAAAAACAAAAAAAAAACACAAATCTGTTTATTTGGTAACCTGTCAGCGTCTGTCGTGCAACATTTGATTTGGTAAGTTTTAGCTTTTTCCTGGAAAAAAAAAAAAGTCCAACATGTAATTATGGAGGAATAATTCTACGAGATAGAGTTTAATATATATCTTAGTTATATATGTCTTTATTGGTTTTCCCCGCCTAAATGTCCTCTGACGGTTGGATTTCAGAGAAACATTAGATTGTAACAGGTGTACAGAAAATGTAAATATACATATATGAACTCTCTGGATTGAACAGATTCAGAGAACAGATTCTCATCCCTCATCATAAAAAAAAAAAAAAAAAAAAAAAAAGCAATCAGGGTCCATATAAAGAAACTCTATATAATAACTTAACTATTATAACTTATTGGGAATAAATTAAAACGTGTGTGAGTGAGGTTTGAAGAGAGGAGTGAGGAAAAGTTTTTCTTTGGCTCTATTTGTCGTGACGTGTGAAAATTATTTTTATTATTCATCGTCCTCCACGTGTCCCCGAGTGGACGTGTGAAGTAGAAACCCGCGTCGAGTCGAGACTCGCCGTCGTCATCTCATTCACGCCGCGGCAGCGTCACCACGACACGCCATTAAAAAAAATGGAAGAAGATGAAGACGTGACAAAGACGGACAGCGGTGTAAATGATCCAGGTCCAGACACGCCGGGCTCGAAACATTTAAAATGCACCGCCGTGTGTCAGCGCTTTCAGCCTCCAGACGTTTTTTTTTTTTTTTTTTTTTTTATGTCAGAGGACAGAGTAGTGAATCAGGAGAGGAGAAACATGACACGGGTAAAAGGAGCCACTTACACCCGCCCGCCTTCTGGACGACGACCTCGACGCCGCAGAGTGAAACATCTGGATGTGTCGAGTGGTTCAGTGAGTTCTTTATAAACCGGGAAATACTCTAATGTCAGAGGGCGGACGCCACCCAGCCGCTTTATGAAGGAGATCATTATTTAATTATTAATTATAAGAAATCGATGTGTCATATAATCTGAAGTCAGGCTGGTGGGAGGAGTCTTTGCCTCGCGCTGACGTGCAGGATCAGTTTTCTACCGATGGAGGCGACGTTTCAAACGTCGCCTCGTCTCCTTCAGACGCACGACATCGATAATCTCTCGTCCTCTCTGGCTTCGTCAAACATTCATATCTACAACCGCAGCAGTGTCCTTTTTTTTTTTATTTTCAAGAAGTGCAATAACCGGCTGCTGTACCGATCGTCACTTCTAATAATCTCAACCTCAATCGTGTTTAAAAAAAAAAAAAAAAAAAAAGTTTCAGAAAAGGAGCCTGTCGAGTAAAGCTGCAAAATGAAAGGAGAAGGGATCTCCCGCCTGTTGTTGTTGTTTTTGTTTGTTTAGTCGGAGGAGCAGGAGGAGGAGTTCCTCCACGCCTCTCTGATCCAGGAGGGGGCAAAAAAAAAAAAAAGCTCCGAAAGTGGAATAACCAAGCGAGGGATTATTTATACTTTGACATTGCATCTCGCTTGCCGTAGCATTTCTCATTTTCTCGCTCTCTTTCTTGTGCCAGATGAAAAATGTGTTTAAAAAAAACAACATGAAAGCACCTTTGTAAAGAAGACAAACACAATGCCAAATACTACTCTTGTTTTTGCTCCATGAACCGATGATTGCTGGATGAAATGTTGTTCTAGTGTGATGTTTTGTTTTTCCCATCTCGCCCCTCTCCGGACGCCCCTGGGCGGGCGGGCCCTGGAGAGTCTAAAGGCTGGTACTCTCCGATCAGTGAGCACTACTCTGTGGATACAGTGAATGTGTAGAAAGCCTTGTAGTATTGCATTGTATGTAATGTATATAACGAATAAAGATTGTATTTTGTTCAGGTTTTCCTAATTCTTTGTCTCTGTGGTGATTCTGCCATCTAGTGGTGAAGTTGAGGTATCACAGGCGGAACAAGACAGAACAAAAGCGAGGGGGAAAAAAAAGCTTCCTTTATTTGCAAATCTGAAAATGTAGAATAACAAGACCGCCGCGGCGATCGACAATTTACAGCTTCCAGTGTGTCAGACCCCTGTCGCTCGCCTTCAGCAGCGAGCAGACCATAAATACATACAAATACTGGTGACGAACAGCACAGCTATAGTGTATAAAAGAAAAATATAAACACACACATGTAATAGACAGTGAAGTAGTGACTGGAGGGCTCGAGCTGATGGATTCACTTGTTTCATAAGAAAATATATATTAACTTCTTAAAGGGAAGACAAACGCTCACTCCGTCACCTCCAGCTTCAGCAACCGTGAAAAATACAAATATTTACAGTGTTTAGGTCACATGTTTGTACATAAGGAGCTTCATCAGTCTGGTATTAAATCATGATCATGTTCAGAGGATTATTGCTATACAGTGAAAATCTCTGCACGTTCTTGACTCTGTATGTAAAAAGACCCCAGAGCTGAGCTGATGACGCTCTCTTCCTGTGTGATCAGACAGCCAATCAGAGAGCTGCTCTCTTCCTCTGTGATCATGAAGGAAACCTGCTGTGTTGAAGCTTCTCTGACAACAATGCAGCAGCCAGTATGTCCTCCTTCTAACTTTAGATTCTGCTCCTGAATGCTCTGGATCTGATTGGACCAGAGAAGGTAGGCGGGGCTCTGAAGGCCGTTTTGGACGCCCCTGGGTTTGCCAGATATGAGAGCAGTTATCAGGTGAACAGGTGTTGCAGCGATGGAAGCGGGCAGTGGAACTGCTTCAGATAGAAGTGATTGTACCCGAGCTAAAAAGCCTCTGCATGTTTCTAATAAGCTCCAGCAGCAGAAAGCTGCTCAAACTAGGATCAATGTTGGAGATGAAACATGGAGAGAGGTTAGAACGCAGAAAGCTTTACAGACCCATGCAGAGCTGGCTAAACACTGAAGCTACAGTGTCCACCACATGCAGAGCTGGCTAAACACTGAAGCTACAGTGTCCACCACATGCTGAGCTGGCTAAACACTGAAGCTACAGTGTCCACCACATGCAGAGCTGGCTAAACACTGAAGCTACAGTGTCCACCACATGCAGAGCTGGCTAAACACTGAAGCTACAGTGTCCACCACATGCAGAGCTGGCTAAACACTGAAGCTACAGTGTCTCTACATGCAGAGCTGGCTAAACACTGAAGCTACAGTGAAGGAGATGAACGTGAAGTGCGTCTCTCAGGTTTAAACCCTGAAAAACGATTCTGTATAAATATTTAATATGCTTTTGGCTTCTTCAGACTTGAAGGTTTCTGTCGCTCATTATTAATTTTGTTGGTGTTTAATGTTTGTTTAATTTGTGGAATAAATGAGGAACAACTTAGAAAAGTCGCCTGTTGAGTTTAAAGTTGTAATATTCAGTTTCACCAGTTTGAGCCACTGGCAGCTCCGACGTGCGCTTGTGAAAAATCACCAGGATGCTGGGACGTATCCTGAGGTCATCTTATCTACGTTAGTAACGCTAGAACCGCCGAGGCAGCTGGCGTCGGTTCGACCGCTCTGTCTCGAGTTTTCAGAGCCGAGGGATCCGTTTTCATCACCACCTGACTCTTTGCAGGAATAACATTCAAATCCTGCGTTTACAAATGTTTGTGTTCAAATCGACACAGTGTGAGAACGAGTTGGGGGGGAAACGCACAATCCGCTTTGTGTTTTGGGAACTTTCCGGAGATTACGTTTGAATTTAAGAAACTGTAAGTAACTGCATGCACAACTCTGATTTGGTTCTTCATCGTTAAAACGTGATAGAACGTGACGGGTGTGAGGGGGGCATGTTTGTTCTGTTTGTAAAATAAAAAGCATTTTCTTGATTCATGAAGAAGAATCTCCAGGAGCCAGGTCCTCCTCCTCCTCCTCCTCCTCTTCTTCTTCGTCTAATTCTTCCTCTTCTGCGTTCGCTCCGGTCGTCTCTACAGGTGCGTGTCCTCCTCGTCAGGTACGTCGTCCTTCAGCAGGTTGTCGATCGGGACGATCCAGCTGTCGTTGAACTCGCCGTTCATCGCCATCTTCTTCTCCTGCATCTCCGGCTGCACCTCCATCACCTCCAGCGTGGGGTTGTCGTGGTAACCGTTCTCCACCGTGTGCAGCTCCTCCGTCAGGTGTTGCTGCAGAGATTTAAAGACAGAAGGCTCTAAAAACTTTGCGTCAACGTGTCATTTATTTATGATATCGTGAGACGGTTTGATCACAACGTTGCAGATCCAACCTTTTTAAAGTCGGTGTCTCGATAACTTCTGCGGCGTGCACGATTCAAATGATCTTTTAGTTTGCAGGAATGTTGCATGAAATCATTTAGAACTTGTGATGTTACACCACGACTCATAAAGGAGTCGACACGGACGTGTGATCATACCTGGTTCTCGTTGTAAGGTTTGCGGTGGTGTGAGGCACAGACGGCGAGAATGACGATCATGATGAGCAGAGCGCCGCACGACGCCAGGATGGCGATCAGGGTCTGACTATCCATCGGTTTCTTCAAGTGGAGAAAACAACAAACGAAAGACGTTTTACATCAGAACTTGTTCAAGGTCACAAACTCTCCTCCAGCTTCCTCTAACGTGTCACGAGTCCGTCTCCAAACCCCCCAATGAGGAGACAAGTCCATCCTCTCCGTCTTCTGCCTGCTCAAACAGGCCGTTTGGAGATGTTCCCTTCATGACATCACAAAGGGCAGTAGCCCCTCCCCCAGGTGGGTGACACTCCCACAGCTAGGTGTTTGTTCTGCCCTCTGAGTCTGCCTTCTCACCGTAAACAATAGGACATGGAGCCAGAAAGCAGCGAGTACACCCGAGCCCTTCCAGAGAGGGGGCGTGGTCAGACACAGCTCATTTACATATTTAAAGCTACAGACACAGAAACAGCCTGTTCTGAGCAGGGCTGAAATAGAGGGGTTTATATGTTGACCTTACGACCTGTTTCATACGATCCACGTGAGCAACTCCAAAACTTTACGGACCGATTTGTCACTTTAAAGGCCAAATATGTTCAAAGAAGTCAAAAACTCGTACCTTGTTGATTTCTTCATAGATCTGCGTTGCCAGGTTGGTTTTTACTGTAAGATCAGTTTGAATTAGTTTGATAGCAGAGAGTTTGTAAAAACGTTTACTTCCAGAGGGACGAAGCTGCTTTACCTTTTCCGTTGATCGCCACATAGTCAAAGTGGACTTTGTCGTTTTGATGCCTCCACGTCAGGGTGCAGTTTCCATCCTGCAGATTCACCATCAGCCGCTTGCACACCTCCACCATTTCATGCTTTTCATCTTTCTGAAGGTAAAAACGACACTTTCAAACAAACTGTGACACATAACGTATTTCAGCTCGACCGTCGCCACGCCCGTGAGTGAGTCTCAGTGTTTGTCACAGGAAGGTCAGAGATCGGCGCTTCCTGTGCGGTGACGGGTGGATTATTTCTGGTGGGTGATGATGGTGGAGGATTACGGCTGTCTACGGCGTCACACAGACAGTACGAGTATGTATACATGATTTGTGGGAATGTCGGAAACAAGTGAAAGACAGGAAGCGTTCCAAGTCCGAGACTTTTTCCAACAGTGAGCTTCACTGCTTCCTGTCAGGTTGCTGAAGACTCAGAGTCTGGATGAAACACCCAGAGACTCCTCTGGAGGAGGGGGGGGGATACTGATGTTTTTACAGTTGGAGGCACTGATGTGATTGAGTCACATGCATGAGGTCGAGTGTTGAAAATAAATACACATCACTCCAGATGAATCCTTGTGTTGATCAGTGAGTATGTTCTTCTTCTTCTTGACTCAAACAGCTTTTATACACAAGGGGCGGAGCCGGCCGTCCCGTCCATGTAAACGCAGCTCTGACAACAACACACATTATTGTGTCTGAGTTGAAAACACAATCACGAGATTTTTGTGCATCATTAAATGTGCGAGCAGCTGCCGCGACGAAAACATGAAGGTAGATTATTAAACACGACTTATTGTTCTCGTCCTCCCTGCAGGATGTTTCACAATAAGTCGGCATCATTAATTAGACCGCACGTTTGGAAGTAAATGTCAGAGAAGAAAGGGGTGGAAGGGTGCGGGTCTGCCTCCCGTGGACGGGACAATGGCCGAGGTTTGAGGAGAGGCCGTGGAGGGACTGTGTTTATTATCGGACGGACTGTTCAGGAATCAAAAGAATCGGATGCAGATTCAAAGAATCAAAACTTAAAAAGAAGTCAAATCTTACCTCTTGTCCCGTGTTCAGAGAATACTGCAGAGAATAAACAGATACAAGTTCAACAAATCAGAGTCTCTTTAATATGTTCATGTGTTTTAAAAAGTTTAAAAACGTACAACAAACGTCTTTAGCTGGGCTCCTGAGGTTGTTGCGGAGGTGGCTGGTATCTGGGGGGCCGTGGTTCCAGTGCGGGTCCCAGACGTCCCCCCTGCTGGAGGTCCTGATTTGGTCAGGGTGGAGGGGAAGTTGGTGGTCCCAGTGTTCCCAGCAGGCCCCGGGGCCTTCGATGCCGTCGTCTGTTGGTTTGTCATCGTCACGGTCGTTTTCCCCGAGCCTTCAACAACAAGACAAGATCACAGATAAGAGGCTCGCTCCTCTGAGCCAATCAGGACAAAGTATGATGACAGAAATAACAAAACTAATTTTAACCGGTAAGTTTCTTCTTTTTTTTTTTTTTGTCGTTGTTGCCGTGTGTCAGGTGTCTTATTTCCGTGTCGGGGTCTCACCTCCTTGGTCCCCCTGCTGGCTTGTCTTGGATATGACGGTTGTGTGACTCTTGGACTTCTGCCCTGGGTCCGATGCATCTGTCGAGGTCTTTGTGGGCTTTGTAGTCCCGACATTACCTGGACCTCCTAGCGGTGTTACAGGCGATCCAGTGCTAGCTAACACCACGCCGGGTACAGGGAGTTTTGTCGTCTGTATTGTGAGAGCAACGGAGGAAACCACTAAACCACCGCTGCTGCTGTCGGTGGTTGCAGCTGGGTTCAGGGTCTTGGACAGGCTGGGGCTCCCTGTCACACTGTGAGTGGTGATTTTATTCGGCTGAGTCGTAGGAGCAGCAGAGATGATGGAATTTGTTGCCTGGTTGTTTGGGACGGGGTTTGCTGATGGTTGCTGAGTGGTTGCTGATGGTTGCTGAGTGGTTGCTGATGGTTGCTGAGTGGTTGCTGATGGTTTTATTGTGGTTGCTGATGGTTGCTGACTGGTTGCTGATGGTTTTATTGTGGTTGCTGATGGTTGCTGACTGGTTGCTGATGGTTTTATTGTGGCTGCTGCTGATTGGGTCGGGGCTGCTGCTGATTGGGTCTTGGCTGTTGTATCGGTCGGCTTTGCAGTGGATGCAGTTAAGTTCACAGAAGGTGGATTTGGGGTCAACAGTGTTGGTTTAGTGGTTTGAGCAGCACGTGTAGTTTCATCTACGCTTGCAGGAGCCTTAGACACAGTTACCAAAGAGTTGTCTTTGGTTGTCACAGAAGTTGTATTCTGATCGTTTGCAGAGACGATGTGAAACAGGAAGCCTGTGGAGGGAGGAAAAAAACACAATTATTACAAACAGCAAACTAATAATGAAAAGACGTCAACAAGAGGGAGAGATTCACCTACTCTTACCCTCTTTTGGCCTCTAGGGGGCAGCAGTACAACCAGAACAACAGTCTGTTTTCTGTCTGACTGGAAAGTTGTACAACAAACTCATTTGTACACGCTAACTTCAAATTAAGACTGCGCACCAAAAGTGGATAATAACCTCACAACACGGAGGACGACGACCGTCCAATCAGACAAAAAGCTTATTGTTGGTGTCCCGCCAAAGAAATAAAAAGACGCATTACGTTACAGAGTGACTCAAAATGGGGTCAAAAACAGCCTGAAATCGTCCATCCAGCTTGAGCGATGTGGGTATTGATTGGAACCAGTGGGGAGTCGCCCCCCGCTGGACATTAGGAAGAATGCAGGTTGAAAGGACTTGCTCATTGGCTTCACTCTTACAGCCAAGAGGCTATGCCCATTTCTCATACACAGTCTACCATAACAGACACTTATTAATACACAACACGTTGTGATTCCTTCTTTTGTTGACCTGTAAATATTGACTAGCACACCGCTAACGCTAAGTGAAAGAGTTTCTTTGAAGTGGAGGTCCTCTGAAGTGTGATCCCGGCGACCTCTACTCCCAGACTTCCTGCAGGTGGGACAGCTGTGAGCTTCACCCTCGGCGCTCCATCTTCTTCTTGTTTCTTTATTTTTAGCCGCCAGGACAGGATGCTGCACACAATAAACTTGGAAGCGACACACCCTGCGGCCGCGGCCCCTCCAACAATCCTCGGCTGACTCCAAGTCTGAAAAACAATGGCACGCATCTCCCACCCTCCCCCATGTTTTCTGACCTCCACCCACCTCCACAGCATCCACACACACAGACTAACATGTAGCCACTTTTAGCATGTTTCAGCTAATTCATCATAGATTACGCCACTCCACGGAGGCACACGCTCACCTGATAACAGTGGTGTTAAAATATGTATGTTGTGGTCTTTGTTCACTACGTATGACAGCTGTTGATCGTAGTTTTGTTCGTCCCTCTTTCACACTTTTTAATTTCACCTTTAGGTAAGCTGGGCTCCTTTTACAAACTCCCATAAGTACATTTCTGTTTTGTTCAGTTAATTTGTTCAACGAGTAAAGAACTAAATCGTCTCATAATAAACTTGTCTCCATCCGTATTTCCCACAACACTTGAACGCAGCGTGAGGTTCACGTCAGGAGGCATCAGATAAGGAGATGTGGAGCCGAGTCTGTGCTCTCTCTGTGACACATGGAGACTGAAGTTATCAGCCGACAGCCTGACGGGACAAAGAGAGACACGCTGTCAGAGTCCACACTCACAGGAGGACTGAAACACGCGTGTGCTCGTCCTTTAACTGAGTGTGACAGCGTGCTCCATTTACTGGGTTTGTGCAAGTTATTGGTAGAAACGTAAATATTGGCTAAAAGGATTGCTTTCGTTTTCATACCTGCCACGGTGTGTTGTATTGTGTTGCATCATTTTGTGTAGTATCGCTCCATGTCGCCTTGCATCGTGCCAGGCTGAACTATGTCGTGTCATATCTCATCGTGAGGGACAGAGTGTCTTCATGTCTTCTCTCGGGGACTAAGACGAATTTCTGTCATTTTAAAGTGCAGCGTCGGTCTCCTTCGTCTTATTTTACGTTTTTATATAGTTCATAACGGTTTCACTGGGTGACGAGTCGGACCGCAGGGAGGCCATCTTGCACAAAACTGTGAGAATTTCCAGCATTACATCATGTGAGACGACATTTAAGCTGGTGTTCAGTATCATTTTCCAGAGAGGACACAGAGACCAAACCTTTCCTGTTGAAAGTGCTCAACTGCCAGAAAATTCCACCAAATCTACTCTCTCTCTCGCCCTCTCTCTCTCTCTCTCGCCCTCTCTCTCAGGAGTAGCATCATGTTTTCGGTGACCCCCGCTGATCCCAGCTGTCACTGACGCGTCTGTTTCTTAGTGTTCGACAGCACCGACCGATCCGCTGCTATCAGAGCCGAGGGTTGTTTTTACCTCGACCTCACATTCCTCAGCACACACACACACACACACACACACACACAGCTCTGTCATCCTCTCATTTAAACACAACAAACTCCCTTTTCCTGCTTTATTTATTTCTAAGGGCTTCAAACACGTTCAGTATAAAATCACTCTCATTAGAAACATACAGTCTGAACTTATTCGAGTAGAATCTCTTAAAGCTGCTGCTGAAGTTCAAAATAGTATTTGAAGAATTTATATTATCTTAACTCTGCAGAGGCCCTCAGCAGTCTTCAAGGTTTGACTGCAGCTTATATATTTTCGTGTGGTACTCTCACTGCTCGTTTCAGCGTCCTGCTGACTTCTCGGTTTCCATCAGCAGAACAAATCTCTGCGGAGAAACAAAAAGACGACAAACTTCCTCTGCGGTGCAAAACAGGAGACACAGAGAGTCCACTTTCACTCCACAGAACCAGAACCTGGCTCCTCTTTACCTGTCCCCCTCCACCGGCACACTCCTGCTCCCAGGACCAACCATCAGTCCTGGGGAGGGGGGGGGCTTCTCCATCGAGACCCCCCCCCCTCCACCTTCAGGAATAATACATACAAAATAGTTCTGACTGATCAAGAAATACAAAACTCCGTGCGACCTCAAGCATCTGATCTAGATTTAAAAAGCAGCTTCCTGTGCGACTCTCAAGCCAAGGCAACACGTCCACCTGTCAATCAACGTAGCCACACCCCTAATTATGCAAATGTGTGAAAAAACTCGACCTTGATAAAAATAAAAATGGAAGAGTTATGAAACTGTGCTGTGTGCACAAACACACACATGAACATTTGTTGATTCCTGCTGTCAAAATGGACGTTCATTTCTGGGACCTGTTGGGGATTCTTTGGCTTTTGGAACCAGCCTCTAGTGGAGACTCAAGGAACTACAGTTTTGCAGGAGTTTCATTTTTTGATAAACACCTGCAGGGACTTTTTCCAGCGCTCTCCGACCTCTCTGACCTCGGCGTATGATCTCGTTTCAGAGTGTAGACGGTGTGATATTGTATTGGTGTTATTCTGTTTGTGTCGGGGCGTGTCCTCTCCGGCCGACTGTGTGTGAGAACCGACCTGCTGTCCTTTCCCTGGCTCTTCTCCTCTCGCCGTCTTGGCTCTGGACAGAGTCAGGAAACTTCTTCTGTTGATTGAATCCTGACTTCTAATTCTGTCAAACGTCCAAATGATGAAAGCTGTTTTAGTGCCAACGATTTCTATTGTTCCCACCGACGTCGACGTAAACATACACACACACACACACACACACACACACACACACACACACACACATATATACTGCACATGATTTACCTTCTACCTGCCTTTTTATGGAGCCAGAACAGTGGCATTGAAAACACACCTGAACTAACAAAAAGAAAGATTGGCATTAAAACAGGTTCAATGAAGAACAAAGAAAATGCTTAAAAAATATATTTTATTTTGATAGCTTTTGATTATTTTGTTTTTCAGTGACAATCATCAGATGTCTTTCTTTTTTACGATGACAGATTTGTTTTTACGTTGTGGGACGATTCAGCTTCAGTTCTCGAGCTCCCCCCCGCGCCCCCCCCCCCCCCCCCCAACGCTGCGAACTGAAACCAACCTGAGCCTGATTATCATCACGTCTGTGATTAACGTTTCCTCCTTACGCTGTTTTCATACGTTTGCCTGGACCTTTAATTTCCTTTAACTCTGCGTCTGACTCTGTTTGGATGCAGTCAGATGAAGCTAAAGCTAGCTGTAAGCTAGCCTATGATAAGTGGTGAAAGATGTGCTCTTGGATCTTTTATAATCCCGGTTGTTCGTCCAGATCTCGACTTTTTATTTGTAGTTTTATCTCATAAAAACATGTGACCTGTTTATCAAACTGCGGCTCTTTGTGGCTGATTTGGCTCATTTTGTGCAGCTGCAGCCGCCGATCGGCTCCTTCAGAGCGCGACGGCCGTTTATCCTGAATTCACTCCGACTGAGTGGAAGTCCGGAGGTCACAGGGCGATCTCTGTCTCCCTGCTCTCCCTGCAGGGGGTCCAAGTGTTTGGTCTCTGAGGGCGTCACCCCCATCCTGTCCAGTGTGAGAACCTCCGTCCGCTCTCATTAAAGGAGACTGACGGTGTGGTCTGTGGGTGGAGACGTGCTAAACTGTCCTCCCTTCCTGGCTGAAATGTTGTAAATAAATGCCCAATGAACACACACACACACACACACACACTCGAGAAGCAGAGCAGACAGCTTTATTGCTCCCTGCCTCAGCAAAGACTGTTACTATCATTTGTTCCCCTTCGGTCCCAGGACCATTAGGGATGTCCAACGCTAATTTGAGGAAATGTTTGTCTTCCTCCTGAATCCTGACTGTGTGATGAGGTCAAGTTCTTTGACACCAAACCACAGAGCTGTTTCTGTTTAAAGGCCAGAAACACGAGACAAATCTGATGCAGAATAGAAAGTGAGATAAGCGTTCCACACATGCGTCAGACTCCTGGAAGTTGCCGGAATATTCCAGACTTTTTCCTGCGAGCACCCCCGCGGAAATTTTTCTGCAAAAAACAGCTGATTATATTCTTTCATAGCGAGCGTGTCGGAGAGGTACGGTGGCGTTTAAATGATGTTTACTTTTCACAAACAAGTTGTTGTTGTTTTTTGTTAATAATGTGAGAGGAGGGTCATCCTGAGACTCCGCCCCCTCTCATTCAACGGGGAAACTTTAAGCTGTGGGGGACGTGTGTGTGTGAAGTCCTTCAGCTTGTGTACGTGTGTGTGTGTGTGTGTGTGTGTGACTGTAACCACGCTGAGATGTGTGAACATGCACTGCACAGAGTAAATAAATAAATGTAGCTGTCGGCTCAGAGGCCCCACGGGACAAAGCGGCACCGTTAGCTTGCTGACAGGACAAACAAAGACCCCTCCGGCCCCCACGTGCAGCCATGCAAGCCCGGGACACTCCCTCACTGCAGACCCCTGCTGCAGCCCGGGCCCTCTGAGGCCCCCAGCTGCCCCCCCATCCTCCACCCAATCAGAGGGATCATTCAAAGCTTCGTGGGACTCAGAGGAGCTTTTAGGGGCGGGAAGAAAGGAGGGAGGGAAGGGTCTGAACTTTGTGGTGTGTGTGTGTGTGCGGGGGGGGGGGGGTGTAAGAAGCTGTGAATGTTAGAACACTCTGCAGGAATAAAAGAGCGACAAGTGAAAGGGAGGAGCGAGGGAGGAGGAGGGGGAGAAAGTGAAGAGATGCTGTAAATCTAACCGCCACAGAGAAATGACCACACACACACACACACACACACACACACACACACACACACACACACACACACACACACACACACACACACACACACACACACACACACAGCTCTGTCACACACACACACACACACACACACACACACTGAATTTCACTTCGCACTCCCTGTCCTTGGAAACCGGACTGGTATGTGTGTTTAAAAGTTGTGTGTGATAAAAGTTCAACGTTAGGGCGACGTGAGCTCCCTTTTTACACACACACACACACACACACACACACACACACACACACACACGTGTATAGAAGTAGTTTAGTGTGATTATTAAACCATCGTGTGGATTGTTTCTTGAATGGCGCCCGGTTGGGCGGCACGCTGTGTCACTGACCGATGATTTGGAGATGAAGGGAGATGGGACTGAAGGCTGGTGCTAGCGTTAGCCACGCTCAGCACGCCTCTATGACAGACCAAGTCGACCCACAATGCACTGCTTGTGGTTCACTTCCCTTCTTGGGTCTGGGTCGTGTTCTCCCCTCTGGCGAGCTGAAACTCTCAGAGATCCAGAGTCGGCTTCACTCGGCCTTCATGCACCCTGGATGTCCATGTTGTTCACTTGGATAAGCGTGGGGAGCGATGTGTAGACATGTTTCACTTCACACACTCTCCCTCGCAGTGTTTACTTTGAGTGTCAGCAGCGAGGGGAGTTTACACTCAAAGTGATGATGCCCATCAAAAAGTGCTGAGACAGCGAGGAGGGAGAGATGAAGGGAGGAGAGGAATGAGGAGGAGGAGAGAGAAGGTCCGCGGCCGTACCAGCCTCCGCTTTGATTAATGGACACCTGGCTGTGCAGTGTGGCATGCTGGGTAAAGGGGGGGGGGAGTGTGGGGTTACAGTGGAGGTGAAGGAGAGTGTGAGACAGAGATGAAACAGGGAACAGATTTACTCCCCTGAAGCAGAGCTGAGGCCACACGACCTCAAACAACTACATCCAGCACACCTTATAAGGACCTTCAGGGGTCTGTACGAGTCCTTTCAGGGGTCTGTACGAGTCCTTTCAGGGGTCTGCACGAGTCCTTTCAGGGGTCTGCACGAGTCCTTTCAGGGGTCTGCACGAGTCCTTTCAGGGGTCTGTACGAGTCCTTTCAGGGGTCTGTACGAGTCCTTTCAAGGGTCTGTACAAGTCCTTTCAGGGGTCTGTACAAGTCCTTTCAGGGGTCTGCACGAGTCCTTTCAGGGGTCTGCACGAGTCCTTTCAGGGGTCTGCACGAGTCCTTTCAGGGGTCTGCACCAGACTTTTCAGGGGTCTGCACCAGACCTGTTAGTGGCCTGCACCATGCTTTTCAGGGGTCTACACCAGACCTGTTAGTGGCCTGCACCATGCTTTTCAGGGGTCTACACCAGACCTGTTAGGGGTCTGCACCAGACCTGTTAGGGAGTCTTAGGTCTTCTTGTTTTCATTCAGCTGTAAATCAAAGGTTCTGCGTGAGCAGGATCATTGACGGGATCAATAACAGATAAGGGTTTTGTTTGTCTAACGGAGCGGACACCAGGAACATGTGATTCATAGTTTCTTCATGTTCGACTGTTTGTCTGATTTTCACACAGAAAAGAAAAGTCCACAAAGACTCTGTAACCTTATATTTATAAAGTGTGCTTGAAGCTTCGTCCTGTTCTCGACCTCCACTCTTCAAATGAATGCTAAAGATCGGACTGTTCAAACTCGACTGGCATCAGAAAAAGACCATTAAAAGATTATCAGTGGGGGGCGCCGATAGCTCAGCGGCAGCGACTGCGCGCGTACCATGTTGCGAGGATTCGGTCCTCGCGCGGGCGGCCCGGGTTCGCGTCCGGCCTGTGGCCACTTTCCCGCATGTCTCTCCCCACTCTCTCCCCCTTTCCGACTCTATCCACTTTCCTATCAATAAAGGCAAAAAGGCCAAAAATAAATCTTTAAAAAAAGATTATCAGTGAAAAAGTCATAAAGTCTCCAAATCTCAGGAACGATCTCCTGAAAATAGACGGATCCAAACGTCTTCAGATCGGTTCTGTTGGTCCATATTTAAATAAATCATGTTACCATGTTGGCATGTTTAACTAAACGTAGGTGAGTCGATGGCGTGATCCCCCGAGGTTACGAGAGCTGACGTATCAGCGCACGCGATGGAGGTGTAGGACACGGCGTGCGGGGAGACGTCAGCATCAGACTCCACATCTCTGTGACGGCGTCGCAGGTCGCCGTACGATCGTGTAGCCTGAGTGTTCCTGAGAACAATAACGTCTGAAAGTCTGCGGCTTAAAACAACCCTCCGTTTCCAGGAAGCCCGGAATATTCCGTTTCCTCACATCTCTGCTTTCTGTTTCTCGTTCAGAGCCTCTGCTGCCGCCACGCCCGACTTCACAACTGCTCTGTTGATAACCTTTTTTTTTTCTTCCCATCTATTGTTCTCGCTTCTCTCCCATGTTCTTCAGCAGACGGCGGGCCGATGAGCCGAGCGCACCGCTGATCTCTTTGCTGTTATCTTGTAGGAAACGGACAAGTCACGAAGCCGTGTACGCGGCGCAGAGATGCTCAGCGTGGGGGTTAGGAAGTCCTGCAGGGAGCTGATAAGTCCTGCACCCTGATCCGACAGATTCCTTTAAGACCGGATCACCTTCGAGTAAAAGCGACGCAGACACATCACCTGTGCACTCGTCCTTCAGGCGACAGGGGCTGCACTCAGTCACGACGCCTGTTCACTCAAATCCAGATGCTTTTTTTTTTTTACATCGTGGAGACGGAGAAGTCTGCGAGCCGTTCAACGAGTCTGTGAAGAGGTCGTCGGAAAGCAGCCCAGGTCACCGTACACACGATACAATAACATCAACCGAACATTGATACAAAAAAGAAAATTCAAAATTTGAATCTGTGATTTGATCAAAGTGTGCAATGTGAGCCGGGTGTCCGACGCGTTCGTTCACACTGAAGCACGATGAACGATGTTCTGACATGTTTGATGTTTTGTTCGCACAGAGTGAGCAGATCCACGGGACGACTCCCTCGCACAAACAGCGCCTGGAAATCACCATGGCAACAGGATGCTAGCTTTTTTGACCATCCACAAACAGCTATACATCATGTGACCTTAAAGCGTTTTTTTTTTTTTTTAAATTTACATTTGCAAATTACAAATTTCTGCTTTTGCATGAAAAGGACATTTTCATTTTTTTTCTGAGTTCTGTCAAACTCTTCCTGTATTTATGTGCAATGTTTTACTACTTCTTAAAAAAATTCTATTACTTAAATAAAAAAATTAAAAAAAAAAAAAAAGGCTGCAAAATAGGTTATTTAAAGGTCTTCAAAAGTTACATGAACTATAACTAAAATCCATCAGAAGCGTCATGTGACTGAAAACGTGCCGATCAGGCGGCACATGCTGACGACTCGTGATAACTGTTCAACAAACAGAAACAGATGCACGTTCACAAGCACGAAGAGAACGAAGCGCCGACAGCCTTCAGACTCTCAGGCGCTTTTTTTGGGACACGTTCTGTTTTTTCACACGCTCACAAAATAAAATAAAAAAAAAACCCTGAAAAAGTCTGAATCCACAGAGCGAGAGAGAGCGGCAGGTGCATAATTAAAGAAAAACACTTAGACTGCGTCTCAGCCAGGGAGGGGGGTCAGAGTGCACTTCATTATACAGCCTCTGTGTGTGTGTGTGTGTGTGTGTGTGTGTGTGTGTGTGTGTGTGTGTGTGTGTGTGTGTGTGGAGAGAGATGGGGGTTTACTGGGCAGCCCTTCACTGTGGGATGTTTGGGGGGGGGGGGGGGGGGGGGGGGGGGGTTCAGGTGGCAGATGTTCCTTATCCCCACTTTAGTACAGATTTTATTCCAAACATTTCTTGAGTTGTCAGCAGTGAAGACGAGAGGCAGAGAGGACTTCACTCTCCTTCATTAGTGCTCAAATTAAAGCTCCAAGAAGAACCAAACACAAAGAGGCGAGAGTGCTGACGAGCTGCCACTTTCAAGTTCCTCTCTCGTCTTCAGGAAGCGTCCACAGATTTTCTCTGCCGTTGTTTTTGCTTCGTAGAGACAGAAAACTCTGACTACTTTTTACATTTGCTTCTGCACATGTCTGGAACATTTTGAAACGGACGGGAAAATTCGCTTCAGAAAAAAGAGCGCAGCAGTGAACTTACAAAGACGTATCTCACAAAGACGACACAAAGGTCGAGGGCCGACATGGAAACAGCTCCTACATGTGTCCAACACTGTAAACTTTAAATTCACGCGTTATAATGAAGTTTATGTCTGCGACTGAATGCCTGCTTTATCAGTCAGCGGTGCGTCACAGTGAAAACTCCACAGACTCAGACGCAGGCATCGTTTCTGATTTGATCACATGACGCAATCATCCTCGCCTTCAGAGCTGCCGCTTCACGTTGATGCACATCAGCTCCCCTTCTGTGCACAATTCAACAACGAGCTCGACTCAATCAATCAATCAATCAATCAAAGTAATCAACTTTAAAACAACAAGCCATGTGTGTGTGTGTTTAATGAGAGAGACTGCCTCCACATTTCTGCAGCTTGTTTCCTTTAATTGCATCATATTTGAGTTCATTAATTCTGTAATATGCAGACAGTGTGTTTGACCTGGTTTGTTACCATAGATCAGGCCTGTAAAAAAAACCATATAATATCATGAAGTAGAAGCCAGTGTTCAGGGTCACCATGTCACTCGTTCGTCACCATGGAGAAAGTATGCATCTTAAAGCTCCAGCTGTTCACCACAGTCCTCGAGGAGAGGAGCAGGAGCAGAGAGTGCTGGATGAAAGTTCAGCTGACGTGAAGCTGCTGCTCACACTTTGAAGCACGCTGACACAATAAAGCCTCACAGCCGGAGCTCTCAAAGTCACATCGTGACAGCCGAGGGGAGCCACTTCTACTTCACCTCCACGTGAGTCTGAGCTTCTTTCTCACAGCGTCACATTTTCTTTAATCTCACGACTCCACGTCATCTCACATTGTTGTGACGCACGACAGTCCAGAGTACGAAACACAGGAGAGAGGGAGGAAGGACGTGTGGATACACAGGTGGGACTCGAACCCTTGTTGCCCGCCCGCCTACCCGCTAGCTCGGAGTACGATAGCCTGCTTCTTTAAGGTTGGAAAGTGGAGGGTTCAAGTCCCGGTGCAGACCAAAATATGGAAGTGGTTCTGGTACCTGGAGAGGTGCCAGAGTACATTACGAGCACCGCAGAGGTGCCCTTAAGCAAGGCACCGAACCCCTAACTGCAGCTTCACTCTGACATCTCTCCACTGATGCATGTCAGGTCCTGTGTGTGTGTGTGTGTGTGTGTGTGTGTCTCTAACAAATAACAAAGCAGAATTTCCCTCAAGGATCGATCAGGAATATAAAATCAAATTTATTTCTAACTTGTTTCATGAAGACATTGAGATGTTGGACTCATAAAATAAACTGATGAACTGTTTCCTTCCTCCTCATCCACATAAAAGCTGAAGTTTGACTTTCAGCCTGAAGCGAGGGAGCGAGACGCCGCGGGGAGCAGCTTTAACTGAGTGCATCAAACTCTGAATTGAAGAAGTAAAACGCATGAACGAGGACTTTAATGGGACTTTTACATGGAATAGAACTGAAACTTCAAATTGTACTTGATGCTATCACTTAATGAATATAATGCATATATTCCAGTTCTTATTTAAAAAGTACAACTCTGTATTTTTAAGGTCGACCTGCTTTTAAATTCCTCTCACGTACCTCAGCATCTTCAGCTTTCAGGGCAGAACAGCAACACTCACTCTTCAAGCAAATATTCTCTTTGATAAACGTTTGGAATTTTTACAACTTATTTGACTCATTTACGAGCTATTTAATTTTTTTTTTTTTTAATATTTCATCAGTACCCGAACTAAAGAAAATGATCTGAGTGATAAAACTTACGACACAACATAATTAATCAGCTTTTTATGGATATTTAAAACATCCTGCTGTCAACGTTGTGCAGAAGTGAACTTTAAATTCTTAACTTGAACCTCTTGTGAAGCTGCACTGAGTCAGACCTGGAACCAGCTTACTGCACTGAGATGATCTCGAGTCTTGTTCTGCGCACCTGTTGCTGCAGCTCTGCAGAGACTCGTTTTTTTATTTCTGTCTTTAAAGCACCAGGAATGCCCTGCAGCTTTGCACAAACATTAAAGCGGATATTTAAAAGGCCTCTGATGAGAAGCTGACAGAGAAAACGTGGCAGAAGCGCGAGGACGATCCCAGGTGTGCAGGACGTTTGTTGGATTGAATGTGTACTCACTGGTGGAAAGCAGCAGCAGCAGCCATGTGATCCTCAGAGTCGCGCTCATCCTGTTCCTTCTTCTCCCAGATGTTAGTATCCTGCATGCACAGAGCCCTCACTCCTTCACTCCTTCGCTCCTCGGAGACGTTTGGAAAGTTTGACGCCGTCCGTCCTGTCACGCCTTTCTGCTTGAATCTGTATCAGGAGTAAATGATCTCGCCCAACGTATTGTTCACTTTTTTTTTTCTTCTCCTTTTAAACTGAAAGCCAAGAATGCTTTTGTGTGTCTCTCTGTGCAGCGGAGTAGGGGATTTGGGGGGAGAGAGTGTTTCTGTGGTCTCCTTGGTGTGCCGTTGTTACTCAGTGTCTCTCCACCTCTCTCTCTCTCTCTCTCTCTCTCTCTCTCTCTCTCTCTCTGTATTGTCCTCTCTCTCCTGCTAAGTGTTCAGCTCAGAGTGAGTGTGTAAGTAAGCAGCACACCAGCAGCTCTGCCCAGTCACCCGGTCTGTCCCTGCCTCCCTTATCATGAGGAACCAGGGGCAGACCCAGTCCGGTCCAATCCCCGAGCTGCAGACTCTGTGCAGCCGGGACATTTTGAATAACAAAGGAAGTTGTGAGACAATGTGTTCCCTCCTCTGGTTTGGATTCTTTGCTAAACTGGTCCATGACTCAAGGCCGCAGGGTGAAGTCACATCGACCCCGATGCTGTTTGATGTCGGGAAAGGCCTGTTTGGATCCACGCTGTCAGCGCCTCCATCCACCAACATGTCATCTAAACCCAGGCTGAAGTTCAGCACGTCTGCAGAGCTGACGGATCGGACATGTTTAACAGGGGACACGAAGAAAGACTTAACTGCTGCCAAACTTTCCCCCAAAGCTTTTTTTTATTACGTGCAGTTTGACCCTGAAGACCTAAGAGCGAGAGTCTGTACCTCAACTGGTTTCAAAAAAAACCACCAAATTTATTTTTATTGAAAGGAAGAATATGTCCCTCCCCCCCGCCACTCGCTTCGCACAAAGGAGTGTCGCGCAATCGATTATCAAAATTGTCTTTTGCTCGAGCTGCAGTTCTGTGTCTGTGTTCTTCTTCTTCTCTCGAGTCCACGAGGGGAGGAGCCGGCCGTCCCGTCCATGTAAACACGGCTCTGACAACAACACAGCCAGCAGGACTCCAGCTTCTTGTGCTTATTTGAAAGTGGCGTACGCCGAAATGCGTAAGCTAAGGTTGATTTTGTCCGCCGTACTCCTTCGTGAGGTCGCGTGTATATAGCGGGATTGGCGGTGTGTTTCCGGAGGAGGGGGGAGGGGGCGTGGCCAAAACAGCAGTTTGTTTTGGTTTCCACTGGAGCTCAAGGGCGACACCTACTGGATCAAAAATGAGCACGTTCTTCCTTTAAATTTATAACACGACATATTTCAACCTCCTGGTTCAGAATCAGAATCGTTTTTAAGTACGTTTACACATACAAAAAACAAGGCTAAAATAAAAGTACTTAAATAAAATAAAATAAGAGAAGCAATTACTAATATATACAATAGAATTTAAAATATGTCAAATATAAAGAATAATAAAAAAATAAAATGTAATAAAAACACAAAATGTACAAAGGCTGCATGAAAGAAAATACATTTAAAGTCCAGTTTATTTATGTTCTTATCAGATAACATAAACATTGACCTCATGTCCAACTCTTGATAAGAATTAGTCACCAGATGAGAAAAGTCAAACAGAGCTATTTTATTTACTCAGCCAACATTCCTACAGATGAATCAGAACCTTAAATGAACCCTTCCTCCTTGTTTTTTTAAATGAGGCATATTCATGTGTTCCTCTCTCCATCCGTCTGTAATGGCGCTTTAATTTACTCTATGGAGGCTCACACTGCTCCAGCTGGCGTCGTGTTTGGCTTTTGGATTAAAGTCGGGGAGTTTGGCCGGATTGTCGCCCTGCAGGAGCCACCGAGGTTGACTCAGTCACTTGTGGCCATGACGACGCATATTCACAAACGTCCCAGGAATTGCTTTCAGGCCACTTTTCACCGTGCCTCCATTCAGCGCGCTCCAAATCTCTCCTGACTGACAGATTCTTCTCTGAATGCAAAATGAAACAACAACAAGAAGCACGTCCACTTTTTTTTTCAAAGACTTTGTTACCCTCATGCCGCTATTGTGCGTTTGCGAGCTCCACTGGCTGTTGTGAGGAAGTCTGGGTAAAAAAAAAAAAAAAAAACCCACAACAGGCGCGATAAGATCAGGGGTGTGGAGGTTTTCCGGGGTGTTTCCTTCCACTGGAACAGTTAGGAGTCATTAATAAAAAGTTTAGAGACGCAGCTTCAAAGATGAGACGTCAGGCGTGCAGATTGTCGTGTAATTGTGTGTGTGTGTGTGTGTGTGTGTGTGTGTGTGCGTGAGGATTAGGATCCTTGAGGCCTGAAGGTCTGATCACACTGTCTGTATTTACTCTTGTTGAATGGTTCAGTTTTTAAATGACACCTAAAGACACTGTTAGCGTCTGGATTCAAACACAGGCTGGATTTTAAAAAGCGTCTGAGTTGTAAGAGTGAAGCCATGTTGTGCGGAGGCTGTGGTCCTGCGGGTGGGCGGCTCGGGTTTGAGTCCTTTCCCACATGTCATTACATCACGCTCTCTCTCTCTGTGCTGTCTCTACAAAAAGCCCCAAAATAAATCTTTAAAGAAGTGCCATAAACCTGCATTTCTTCAAACGGCCAGCAGGGCGCGATCGAACTGATTTTAAAAAAGACGCAGAGGTTTAAAGGGAAAAAATAAGACAACTTGTAAATTGATTTTTTTCCCCTCAGTTAATATTCTCCTGATCAGCTGATGATCTCAATCTCTAGTTTCAAGTCTTCTCTAATACAGCATGACTCCATTTTGTATCGATGAACTCAGAGGGAGAAAATGATTGTGAATGTTCAGAGCACTTCTAACCCTGCACTCATCAAGTGTTGGATGCATCCAGAATAAAAAAAGAGTTTCTGATTTGGAAAATGCACGAGCGCCTGCTCGACTCAGACGCTGTGGAAAGGTTCGATGCCCAACTGGCCGACCTGACGTCACGCTCACGGAGACATGAAATCATGTGATACTTTTTATTCATTCACGTATCAAACATCGATGTTTGGCTGAAATAAAACCTGAAACAGAGACGTAGCGTCCACGCTCTTCCCAGAGTGAAAGCAAGTGAACGTCTCAGAAACTGAGATCTCCGAGGAGCACCTGAAGGCATCATTTAACTCCAGCTGCTTTATTTGTTGTACTCACCTGATTGGTGTCACCTGTGTCTGATTAGCCTCCCCAACACACACTATTTAACCTGCTCTGCTTCAGTCTGTGTGTGTTTAACATGTCAAAGCATCCTCACACGTCTCGTCTCGTCTGTGATCCGGCATCAACTATAACTGATTAATTTTTTTTTTTTTTGGGGGGGGGGGGTTCTGATTTATTTCCTGGGCTGCATAAAGTCAGTCAGAGAAATCGCCAAATAAAATGTGATAAGCTTGACTTTAAGACGTCCTCTTGTTACTTAAAGTCGCCTCTTATTGGACCAGCTGCTTTTAGAATAATTCTGGTCCATATCAGACTGAAACTTGAGGCCTGATTGGACCAGCACCGGCCCGGTTGTTGGTCTGAATAGTTAGTTGTCCAGACGCAGTATCAGGGTCCAGAAGCCCATTAATGTGTCCCTGCATGCACGACTGCCAGCAGCCGTCTTGATTCCTGCAGCTGGTTGGAGGAATGTCATGTTGGTTTTAGCGTTGGGAGAGCGGGTTTGATCCCGGAGCTCCTCACACATTTCACCCTCCATTAGCTCCGTGTGGCCGGGGCGCCGCTCCTCGCACAGCCAGCTGGATCCAGCACAGACGGACTGCAGCCACATCAGCGCTTCACTGAGCTGAGATCAGTGAGAAGATGACAGCTGGAGGGGGGAGGATGTGTTTCTGCTGTCGCTGGTCGGCCTGTCAGCCGAGGCTCACGAGGAGGAAGGATGTTCTTCATCCTCTTTGACTGCTGATCACAGACTTCTTTGTGTCCTCTGCAAGTTGTGCAGATGATCTTTGTACTGAGAAGAAAGCTTTGAAGTGTTCTGCACTCGGAGTAATAACAGCTCATACACTTTACCCTGAATGATTTTAGCGACATGCATACTTCCAGTTTAGCACCTCGTCAGGAGGAAGGTTGATTTATTTGATTCCTTCTGGCCTTTTCCACAATCTGAGGACCGTCAGCCTGCTGCGAACTGAATGACTGAAGTGAGGCGTGCAGACCTTTAACACAGAATACTGGATGTCACACCTGATGATACGGATTCAAGAGAGCCAGAAAATGTAAAAACCCTACGTCAAGTATTAAAACCTTTTTCATTCATCAAACTAACATGAAGATGTTTCGGAGCCCTTGGACGTCTTGGTCCAAAGTTTTTGTTCTCACTGTGTTTGTTGACTTTCTTTTATTTGAATTCTCCAAAACCAAAGAAGCTTCCACAGATTTTAATGATCCGAGACGAGACGTGTGTGTTAGTGTGTGTCCTCCCGGCATCGAGCCATGCACTGTACCCCCCCCCCCCCCCCCCCCCCCAATGAGGCGGGCATGCCAGGAATGTGAGAGTGCATTCTTCCTCGTACCCCCGAAAACTCCCCACCAGGAACCTCCTCAGCATCTCCTCCATCTCCCCCCCCCTCTGCCCCCCCCCCCCCCTCTGCCCCCCCCGTGCCTCCCCTCTCTCCTCACACAGACTCCTTCACTCTCACGTCTCCTCCTCACCCGCCTCCCACCTCGCTGCTTCTTCTCCCGTTCATCATAGCGTTCACAAATTCTCCCGTGGCGTGGTACCAATCGCACAAAGATAAGAGTGTAATCCTCCCGCCCTGCGCTGCATTTTTTCCATCCGCTCAGCGCAGATTTATTCTCCGGCTGTGAATCAATCGATTTGACTGATCGTTGTGAACTCTCAATCTCTCGTTCAGGATGCAGTTCACAGACGGTCGTCTTTAGAGCTCTGGGCGGATTTGAAGGAAAACATTTCAACGAGATAAACGAAGTCAAAACCACGAGAGACCATGACAAGACCAAGACATGTCGAGTCCAAAGACCAAAAACATCCCAGAAGAATCCTCCTCTGCTGTCATTATAACATCGAGGGGATGAACATCAAATGAATTAAAGTCATTCGTTCTTCTAATCGCAGTGAAAGAAGGAACAAATATCCAATCAGTGTTTTTGATTGGTGTTGATTTAAAACCAGTCCACCCAGTCTGAGAGCGGGCAGGAACAAGTGGAAAAGTGCTTTTCTGCTTTCGATTGAGAAACGACACCGAGTCCTTCAAAAAGGGACAAAAACACAGATTTCAAGTACGACAACTTGAACGTCAGGTTTTGGGTCAGAAGGTGAACGTGTGGATGAGCTGATGTTAGCACACATTTAATATCTGTGCGTTGTACACCGACTGCTCGCCAGCACCTTCTTTTTCCATCCTTGGTTTTGATTTCTTTTTCCTGACGTCACCTTTCCCAAACCTCTGCCCGAGTCCAGCAGGGAAATCTGCAGCTGTGAGGGTGGTGTGGGCTTTCCTGCAGACCGGGGGCTGTTGGATGGACACTGATGGAAGATCTAACCCTTTGAAGTGAAGGTTGCTCTGACTCTAAAAACGTGTGTTTTTATCCTGATTCGGTTATTTGTGTAAATTCCAGACTTAAATTCCCACTTTCATCCCGTGTGCTCCGGACAGATCAGGGATCAGACTCGAGCTGATTACGAGACTCTCTGGTGAAAACAACAAACCCATCTGTCAAAATACGCGTAAACACAATATGTCAAGCGTGTTGTGTGCCGAAGAACGCCGTCGTTTCTCTGACACTCACATTTATTCTTATTAGCTGCAGAGACGGGACGATGGGCGTCAGGTGTTTTCGGTGTTCGCCCCGTGGAGCCTGTGTGTGGGAGTCGGCCTGTCACGAGAGTAATGAGAGGACGCAGAGCACTCCACACCTTGTTATCAGAAGCCTGGTACCAAGTGGAGCTGCCTCTGGAGCCTTTAAGTACAGTGTGTGTGTGTGTGTGTGTGTGTGCAATCGTCTTTACCCTCTCAGAGTCGACCGGGTAGAACGAGGGGTCAAAGGTTAAGGAGCTGACGTAAGATAAGGAATGGAAGGGTGGAGGAGCCGTCTCCAGATGCGCAGCCTGAGAGGAAGCTATCGGGGCCGAGGAGCCTCGGAGGAATCAGAGACCGCAGGAGGTCGAGCTGCCAGACGGACACGTCTATCTCGCTGTCAGATAGAGCACGCCGGTTTATCTCAGGCTGCCGCTAACACGGCTACATCTCCGAGCGACACCAGAACCACGACACACGTCACTGTCGTCCGCCGTGTCGAAGGGAGAGCGAAGTTCGTCCAGTAGGATCTCTGCAGAGATGCATGTTGTTTCTCTCTCTGTGTTTGAAGCCAACAACAGACCTCGCTGACAACAACAACAACAGTCTCGTTTACAATATAAAACATGGAAGATGGCGGTTTGTCATCTTGACTGATTGAAGTGTTTAAAAGGCTTCGTCCACTTCATGATGAATAAGTCTACTGTATTAAATAGCGACAAGGCGCCATGTTTAAGGGAAGTTAGAGTGAGCGTTGTCTCTGCCTGGCGCTCGGTTGGTTGAAGGTGGCGATGCTTCAGGCCACACGGGGGGGGGGGGGGGGGGGGGGGGGGGGTAATGTGACGTATCAGCTGGTCATAGGTTGGTAACTGGGATGAGTGCTGATCCTGTACTACAGGGTGAATGGCTGTTTTCCTTTAAAGCATAAAAAACTCCATGTGTGTTTTTTTCCTCGGCTTATCACCGACTTGTTAAACTTTTATTTTGGGACTCAAATAACCAGAGTTAAAGTTGCAGTCTGAGCCGTGTAGCTGCTATTCATGGAGCGGTGTAAATGGAGCAGATGTCGGGGTGGATGTGACGGGAGGAAAAGGAAAAGGGTGGAGGTCTGCTGTCTTTGTTGGAAGCTGCTCCTCAAACAGAAGATCGATGTGTTTTTCTTTTCTTCCGAGACTGTGTGTCTATCCGTCTGTCTGTCAAAGGGATGTACGACACCGCAGCGTATTATTCACAGAGTCGAGGTGGGGGGGGGGGGGAGGGGGGGGCGCTCAGGAAACGGCCAACAGGAGCTTCCCGGGGAACAAGGCGAGGGGCGATCCCGTCTGTTCTATAGGAGGAAATGAGCCAGGTGGGCGTAGACCACTTCCAGCACAGAGGTGGGGCCACTCACAGGAAATATGACATTTTTACATTTACATTACATGTACGTTGAGGTATTTAGCTTACCAAGAGGGACTCGGGACAATAAAGTCAGAGATCGAACAAGATAACCACAAAGAATGGGAGGGAAGGGATGGGCCACAGATTAAACTGGGTTTTTTTTCTTTCCTGTGAGCCAAAAATGTGTTTTAACGGGAGCTGAAAGGCTTCTTACAGATGTCACAGATACAGATGTTCTGAGGGAGGAGCCAGACGCAGACTCTCTTAACAGGCTGAAATACTGAACACTTCAAACTAGGGCTGAAAAAGAGACTGCAGCTCCTCGAGTGGCCACTTGAGGCTTGCTCTAAAAGTGAGACGATCCTCATCAGGCCAAATATCATCATTTCAAATTTACCGCAGGATTACAAACATTTACCACCTTTTAGAAGACATTTTTGGGTTTACCCAAACGTTCTGATTTTAAGGCGTAAAGCGAGGGATGAGCTCTCTGTGGGAGAAAAAAAAAAAAAGAACAGGAACAAAGGGGAATCGGGTCACTGGCGGACATGATGGGGATTTTTGCAGAGGGCCCAAACAGACACATCATCCATCCACCGGTCAGACAGGGATTCAAACCAGCAACCTCCTCGCTGTGAGGGCTAAACCACTGCACTGTGCAGACTAATTTAAATTCAGGGGTAAAAACATAAGAACCTCTTTAATCTAAAATCACAGCTCACATTGTTCTGTATCTGTTCTGTTTGATCTCTAAAGCTTCTTTGTCCTCACTGATTTGTTCAAGGTCTGTTTTTTTTTTTCTTTGGCTGAATGTGAATGCTTGACCACAAGGGGGCAGTGTTTCTCAGTGAAGGTGCTTCTCTGTATGGAGTATCCAGCCTGGCTGTTTGATCTTCCTGTCTCCATGTGAGGATGGAGACATGAGCTTCACACCTGCTTTTTCAATGGGTGTGTATGTGACTTCCTGTGCTGCTGCAGCCAGCCTCTAGTGGACACTCCAGGTACTGCAGGATGTTACACTTCAGCATCGGCTTCACCGCTTGGTCTGAACCAGCGACTTACCAACCAGCTGCGTCGCCCCCTGCTGGTAGAGAAATCGTACCGGTGAAGAAAAGCTAAAAACACGAAGTCATGAAACTCGAAGATCACTTTTGAATTTTTATTCAAAGGATTTACATAACATTAAAGCACATGGTACATGTTGAGAACTTACAAAAAGAGCTGCATGATCTGATGAGAAATATCAACATGGCTTCCCTCGGTTCAAACAGAGAAGCCGTTCAAAAATAAGCGTACAATAACACATATCCTCAAACCCCGCCCACCCCGGACCCCACCCCACCCCGTCCTGTCCCGACCCGAAAAGAGGAAAATGCTTAAAAGCAAACACATTTAACACGCGCGCACGAAAAAGGATCCAACCACTAAATAATGTAATAATACGACTAGCCTTTAAAATAAAGCCTCAATTTCCCAGCTGCTTTGGATTCACTCCAGAACATTTGGTACCTCACAGCTAGAAACTACACCTTCTACTCAACAGGTAGTGATTTCTCTGTACACGCCTGTCCCTCCCCTCCGTCTGATCACAGATACCCCGCGGCGAGCGGCGGAGAATGGGCGGGGCCAGGAGCCGCTGCGTTCAGGCCTCGTCATGAGAACTGGATCTGCTGTACGGTGGGAATCTGAAACACACACACACACACACACACACACACACACACACACACACACACACACACACACACACACACACACACACACACACACACACACACACACACACACACACACACACACACACACAGGTTGGATATCACAGCGTTTATCATGGTTACATTCTTCTGTCAGAGCGGTGTCAGTCTGCCTGAAGCTGATTGGTCGGCTCTCTGGAGGCCTTCGGGGGGGGGGCGACTCGTGAACTTCTTGGTTTCACGTCGGGTGAGCAGCAGCAGACGTTTAGCGCCCTCTGCAGACTCATCTTGTGACAACACCAACCCACGTTTAGTTTGTGCATGCAGCCCTGTAACACTATCTGAGAGCTTTAAAAAAAAGGGGGGGGGGTCAAAGGTCAACTTTAAATAACCCGAGCTCCACGTTTCTGTTTACCGTGATGTCTTTTCTGAGAACCTTTAAATGCCTCCCATCCTAATCTGTGTTCATCAGCAGTGTAAAGACTACAAAGATGGAGGTCTCGGCTTTGAGTTGTAGAAAGAAGAAAGTCTCAGGTTGTTCAAAGTCAAAGTAAAAAGGAGATTTAAACGGGGAACACGGCGTGCGTTTTACCTGTTGATATGACGTGGTGTACACCATGACGTTCTGCTGCTGACCGTCCGCCGTGATGATCCCGGCGGGCAGAGGAGTCGCTGAGCAAACAACAGAAACCAGATCAGAACCTGCACGTCGACGACAAACACATTCAGCCCGTTCTACTTACTGAAGCTGTCCTCGGTCAGATCCTCCCCGAGACCGTCTCCCACGGAAACCCCCGGGATCCCCTTCTCCCCCTTCATGGCCTGAAGAAAGAAACACCACACGGAGAGGGGGGGGGGGGAGAGGGGGGGGGCACGTTTAAGCACAACGAACACAACGAGACCGCAGGCTGGTAGAAGCGTCCGACTCACCTCTCTGAACTTCTGCAGGTAAAGCTTCAGCGGCTCCACGTACATGTCGAAGCCCAGCGTGGACATGGCGAACAGGATGTCCTCGCCGTTGATGGTCTTCCTCTTCTCCTGGTGGCAGCGCTCGCTCGCCTCCGACGTGATGAAGCTGATGAACTCGCTCACGCACTCCTGCACGCACTCCTTGGCGTCTTTGGCGATCTGAGGGACGCAAACGACGGAGCGGGGGAAAAAAATGACTTCAGATTCTGAACGACTGAGCGGCCCTTTTTTAAAACAATGCTCGCCAACCTTTCCGGTCTGCGGGACGGCGTTCTTCATGATGCGAGCCACGTTGGCGATAGGAAGGTAGATGTCCTGCTCCCTGAAGTTCTCCTTTATTCCTCCATCGTCGGGGTCGTTCAGACTCTCGTCTGCGTCATCTACACAGAACAAACAAACACACAGATTCAGTCCAACGCCGCTCTGATGGCGAGCGTGTGACCACGATCAACACTGGAGCTGCTCCCCACCGTCTTGAGACTGAAGGACGTAATGACCCGAGGCCATGTACTCTCCAGCGATGCCCAGCTGGGAGGGGTCGGTGGTTGAGTTGTCTCCGTCCATCTGTAACACAAACCAGCGCTTTATTTACTTGAAGCTCGAGCAGCGAGCCTGCCGAGCCTGAACGATTATTTTACAGACAGGAAATGGACGCACGCCAAACTCAGCTCGCCGAGGAACGAGACAAACGCTTTCACTGAACTTCAAACGCAGCGCACGATATTTAAACACGATGAACTACAACTTAAGGTAACAATCGTTGGCGCATTTTAGAGATAAAATTAGCCGACAGTCACTCGACCTGCAACTAACGACTACTCTGATTGGTCGATGAGTCGATTGTTTGGATTGTGAAGATGTCAGGTGTGATTTTTTTCTAAAGGAGAGACGTCGACGTTTCCAATGCTCACATAACAGACGAGCTCTGATTACAAGCGAGGCTTGCTCTGTACATACCGCAGGCCATCCTGTTCTTATACAGGGGTGAAATTAAGTGGGCGGTCGAGCAAGTGAGGAGAGGGACTGTGACAGTGAGTCAGAGTGTGTGTGTGTGTGTGTGTGTGTGTGTGTGTGTGCGTGTGTGTGTCAGAGAAATCGGTAGCACTGAGCAATAAAAACAAGAATGTACTTTAGACTTTAAGGTTTGTGCGCCAATGAAATGTCCCCACTTGTCACGTGGGGTCCCGTGTGTGTGTGAGTGTGTGTGTGTGTGTGTGTGTGTGTGTGAGAGTGAGTGTGTGTGTGTGTGTGTGTGTGTGTGTGTGTGTGTGTGTGTGTGATGCTGCTGCAGAAGAGTAAAAGTGACGCAGGTGAAGTTAGCTACTGACCAACGCAGGTCACGCAGGTCAACGCTTTCAATCCTGAAATGTAAACACAACACATTAAACGGCTGTGGTGAAAACGTAGGAGACGGCCGACGCGCACGGCGGCAAATGTTGAAATATTAAAATCTGGAAGGTGAAACAATTTGATGAGAAACGCATATTTTAAAGAACTTAAAAGTATGTCATTGCATTTATGCATATACATATATATATATAAATAATAGTTGTGTCTTGGGATATAAATGTGTACATGTTATATAATCCTGATTTCACGCTCAAACTGTGTAAACTGAGATGATTATGGTATTATCTTGGTTGGTGAAGGATTGTAAGTAAGAAAGATTACATTAGTTTGGCCTTTAAAATAAGAGCTCAAATAAAGCATGAAGAATTAATACAGCTTAAATGAGAAGTGAGACATGGATTTATGTAAAGACAAAGAGAAGTTAAAATGCATTTAAGGTTTTAAAAGCTGTACAAAAAACATGTAGAAAATAGAGGAAACATTGCAAGAGAAGCTAATTGTGCAATAACATGTTCATACAGTCTAAACAGACTTACATCTTGTAGTTACTGGCTTTTTTTAATGCATATTTTTGTTTATATTTTTATCTAATTTAATTTTGAACTGTTATTTTTCTGTAGATGTCTGTGAGATGAATAAAGGAGTATATCATGTTGAAGCTGGATAGTTACATATATATTGTTTACACTGATAAAGAGTTTAATCTGCTCAGAAATAGAAAATAAATTAAAAAAATAAGTGTTTTGCTTTTTTCTGGTACCAAACTGGCAACCACAGTTGACCTCTTTACCCACGCGCCCCCCGACGTGTCTTTTCACGTGAACGCGCCATATTAAAATATTAACTTAATGTTTATTATGAGAGGTCGACGACAACAATAACACATGATATATACACCCGTGCGAGTTAGCCGCGGTGAGCTCCGTTTACCCGAGCTAAACATGCTAACGGAGGCTAACGCCACAAAGGGAGCTAGCATGCTGGGTGACTGGTTCAGGGTGCCGAACTGGACTGAAGCGGGTCAGCGGGGTCTACCTCCTGGAGATAAACTACTCAGACCCCTTAGTGACCCCTGAACACCTTTTCATTGTGAATCCAAAGTGTGTGGAGCCCGCGGAGGCCCGGTCTTTGTCCACAGAGAGAGAGAGAGAGAGAGGGGAAGAGATAGAGAAAGAGAGAGAGAGACGCGGGGCCGAAATGTGAAATAAAGATCTGTAAAGTTTCACCCGCCGGATACTTCCTGATGAGCAGCCCTCATTCACCCAGACAACAAATAAAAACAATCAGACGGAGACGGACATTTCCATTCGAGCTAACGACGAATCGGTTAGCAATCATTGGCCGGAGCCCGGCACAAACCTGCAATGAAGCCCTGGTTGGTTACCTTCCTCAGACGGCTGTTTGGTTGGACAGAAAATGGCTGCGAAAGGACCAGTCCCAGCGCGAAGCCACGACTGCAGTACCCCCAACGACCGCTAGGAGTGAGATGCCGCGTTCAGGTGCCCCTTTCGAGCTCCGACATCACAACTTCAGTGTAAAAACACCGAAAAAAGCAACGTTTCCATCCACTGATGAATGAATAACACGGATTGTGTGTGTTCAGTTAAGTGTAATTATGTGTTATTAGTTGCTAAAAAAATCAAATGTTGGAGTCTCTGATTAAAATCGTTACGAATAATTGCGAATTCCTATGTTGACCGTAGCTCCTGAACGCATCTCTTCTAGCCTACATTTTGCTATTTTACAGAAAACTTATCTGTCAACTTGTTTCTTCATATTGTGACTCCTGAAGTCACGCGAAGTGCTACATCGAGCTGTTTTAACTAACCGAGGCGAGTCGTGTTTTTAAAAAAAATATTCGTGCAGCTGCAAAATATATATATTTATTTTTTTTGACCAAAATAAGGTAAGCCGTGTTATTCTAAAGACATGCACACACTCTCCTGTTCGCACAGGCAAACACTCATTGATAACTGTGTCCACTTTGTAGGTGTGAATGCTTTTATAAGGTTTATTTTACTTTCCTCACATGGTAAGAATGCAGCAGCTGATTGAAATAAACACGGTAGTTTTAGGGTGTCACCACAAGATGTCGCTGTTTTACCTGCAAGCACGATGGAAACGTTTCTTTAATTAAGTAAAATCTCGCGAGTGTCTGAAGGTAATTGTGCTGATATTCAGCACAACACCTCCAACCTCCAGTGTGATGTTACTTTTCTTCAACAGCTGGACGAGCAGAAGATCACAAGATTATTAATACAGCATTAGTTTTTCACTAAAGCACTCAGAGTTCTTTCACTTATTTTATTGCATTCCTCTCTTTTTTTAATATACAATCTGTGTCCTTACGTCTGAACACATCCCATTGCTGCTCGCACATAAATGAAGTCCTGTTATAATCATTCTTTAGATTGCATGTTGTCAGTAAACACTGGCCGAGCTGACGTCATTCAGCCTGCAGTCAGCCGCTCAGGTCCAAAGTCCCTCCTCACCCAGGGTGTTTATGTCTCTCGTTTTCAGGCCTGGAGAATTCACCCCACGTCTGGACCTGCAGCAGTGAAACATGGAGCCACCTGCGGGGCCCTCACTGGGGCCTTATGACTACGACCTGCTGGTCATTGGCGGGGGGTCCGGAGGCCTGGCTGCAGCCAAGGTCAGTTCAGTTCTTACCTCACAGTCTGTGGATTTGACTCCTGATTGTGCGGCTGTTTCAGCGTTCTTAGCTTCCTTTGTTAAGTCTAATGGTGCATTCATGTGCTGACAGACACATCGGAAAAACGACTCTCCAAGTTGTGAAATGCATGTAAAGTGTAAAGTGCTGTAAAGTGTTTGATATCTGAGGAGAAGGAGGGAATCAAACAATCATAAGGTGTTCCTCGAGGCGTCCAGCTGTGACTGCTGCTGCTGCTGCTCCGAGACCACTTATTTATCTGCTCACTAATAAATGAGGTCATTACCATATTAATGAGCTGAATGCTGATAGGCTGATCTGTGAGCAGCTTTAGAGTGAGCTGAAGGGGGGCAGGAGCTGCGATTGTTGAGGAGGAGAGACACTCAACCTGTTTCAATATTTAATCTGTCTCCTGCTGGCGTGCTGTCTGACTCGTGGCTCTCATTTATTCTGTCTCTGTCAGGAAGCTGCAGGCTTGAGGAGGAAGGTGCTGATCCTTGACCTCGCCGCTCCCTCTCAGAGAGGCACCGAGAGAGGTGAGAGTTTAATACTCGGAGTCGTCTTCTTCTTCTGCAGCTTTATAGACGTGTCGGGCTTTAAACTCTGTGTTCCTAAAATAAAAAAGAATAAATTGACTGATTTAAATCCTGGGCTCTCTTATCTTCCACTTTCTTATTTTGCCTTTCCTGTCGTTTGCAATTCACTTTAAACATCTTCATTCTTAAGACCTTTCCTTGACCCTCCTCTCCTAACCTAATCCTTCCCTTTCTGATTCTTTCTCTCCTCCCCTCTTCTTCCCTTTTCTTACCACATCTTACCTTTCCTTTTCTTAAACTCATTTCCTTTCTTTCCTTTTCTCACTGGACTTTCCCTCTCGTTCTCTTTCCTTACCATTTTTTATTCCTTTCCTTTCCCTCTCCTTCAATAATTCCCCTTCCTTTTTTTTTTTTACCTTACATAACCTACCTAACCATTATTTCCCTTTTCCATCCTTCAGTACTCGGAGGTTCCAGTCTCAATGTCGACAGTGTCAGGAAGTTTCTGCAGCATTCGTCTCTTCTGGGAAAAGCCGTCCAAGACTCTGAGAAGTTTGGCTGGAAGTGTGAAGAGCATGGTAAATAAATAAAGTCATGAAGACGAATAACCTCCCTGATTAATGATCAAATGAAAACAAAAGGTACCAAGAGGGACAGCTTGAGTCATTGCAGCTGTAGAAATATTAATGTCTAAAGGATGGACGTCCTGCAGGGTCTCACAGCTGGACGGCGCTGGTGGAGGCGGTGGAGGAGCAGAGGAGGAGGAGCAGCGAGGAGCTGAGGAGGGAGCTGAAGATGTGTGGAGTCTTCTACCTGAATGCTCGAGGAGAGATCGTAGCTCCTCACACAGTGCAGGTAAATAAACCGTTTCACACCCCGCACGACTTCCAGGCTCAGTCCTCATCGGCCTGGAACAGGAGCACCCGGAAGTCTTCAGACCCCACAGCATCTGTGCCTTTCCTTTTCATAAATAAGTGCATGTCTCGGGTTTCTCTGATGTCTGTTGTTCACGGACCAAAGGACGGCAGGTTTGTAAGCGTTATTGTCTTTGTTCGATCAGGCCACAGAGGTGAGCGGGAGGACGAGGCGTCTGACCGCAGAGACGCTGGTGGTCTCTACCGGAGACAGACCTCAGTACCCGGATGTTCCTGGAGCTGCAGAGTTCTGCATCACCAGGTGAGTCTGAGTCCAGCTGCGCCTCCTCCTCCTCCTCCTCCTCCTCCTCTGCAGCAGCAGCAGCAGCAGAAGTCTGAGTTACAATCCCTCTCTCCTCTCGCATCCCAGTGACGACCTGCTCTCCATGCCCCGCCCCCCAGGTCGGACCCTGGTGGTGGGCCGTTCAGCAGAGGGGCTGGAGTGCGCCGGCTTCCTGCTCGGCCTCGGCGTGCCGGTCAGCGTCTTGCTGCGGCCCGACCTGCTGCAGGGCTTCGATCAGAAAACGGCTCAGAAGATAGAAAACCACATGCTCGTGAGCGGAGTGCACTTCCTGTCTCACCGCTCGCTCCTCAAGGTACCGAGGGAGATTTAGACTTTATGAAAACGACGTGCTGGCGTGTTTTGAAGTCACACGGCTTTGTGTTGGTCTCAGGTGGAGCAGACTGAAGGCAGCAGTGATGACTCCTCGTCAGGTACGTCCTCCCAGATAAGAACATTCACTCAGTCCTTCTTCTTTTACGTCCCCCCCCCCCCCCCTTACCTTTCTTTGTGTTTATAGTTGATATTAAATGTTAAACTTCTTCAGCTTAGAGGACCCAGGTCCTTGTCTGTGATTTAAACCAGCATCCCTTCGATGACATGCTGCTGTTTCAAAGCTGAAATATCTCGTCCCTTTCTTTTCCGATTCCTCAGAAACTCTGCAGCCGGTTTCCAGGAAGACACTCCGAGTGACCTTCATCACTAAGGACGGTCAAAGGGAACAAGAAGACTTTGATACAGTAGGTCCTCTGTGCTCTGAATGAGAGCAGCCTGCACTCTGAGAGTGAACTCTGCTCACACGTCTGTGTGCCTGCAGGTGCTGCTCGCTGTGGGAAAGAGCGCCTCGACCAGCGACGTCGGGCTGGAGAGAGTCGGGGTTCAGTGCAGACAGGAGTGAGTTTCATGTGTCCACTTTGATTTTGTCTTCATCTTATCCTGGGCAGGTTTTGATTAAAGGTGTGTGTGTGTGTGTGTGTGTGTGTATAGCACTGGTCGGATCCTGGTGAATGAGAGGGATCAGACCAGTGTTGATCATATTTATGCCATCGGATCGGTGCAGCATGGACGCCCCTCCACCACAGGCCTCTCGGTGCATGCTGGGACGCTGCTGGCCCGTCGACTCTACAGAGGAGACAACATCCTGGTACACCGTTTATTAACAGTTGTGTTTCTTATTGTTAGTTTAGATCTGACACAATATATGTGCAAAGTCGAACTGGATGTCTCCGGCTGTGAGCTGCACACGTGAACATCCAGGTCAGAGTCGTCCTCCTTCCTCTCTGGAGTGAAGATGTGAAAACAGCTTCAGAGTCCAAACTAAAGAGAGCCCAGGTTTGAAGTTATGAAAAGCATTCAGCTTTGTGTGATTTCTCTTTTTTCGCACAGTGTGATTACACCAACGTGCCCACGGCTGTGCTCACTCCTCTGGAGTTCGCCGCATGTGGTCTCTCAGAGGAGAGCGCCAATCTGACGTTTGGAGCAGACAGCGTCGAGGTAAACTCGCAGCACACAAACGCTCACCTGGGCGACATATCCATGTTTTCAAACTAAAATATCATTAACATGGATATAGTTTATGTTGTATGAAGCTAACATTATACACGTCCTCTGTGGAGCTGTCTGCTCCTCCCCCCCCTCTCTCTCTCTTCACCCTGCTCCCCCCCTCTCTCTCTCTCTTCACCCTGCTCACCCCCTCTCTCTCTCTCTCTTCACCCTGCTCCCCCCCCCTCTCTCTCTCTTCACCCTGCTCCCCCCCCACTCTCTCTCTCTCTTCACCCTGCTCCCCCCCCCTCTCTCTCTCTTCACCCTGCTCCCCCCCTCTCTCTCTCTCTTCACTCTGCTCACCCCTCTCTCTCTCACTCTCTCTCTCTCTTCACCCTGCTCACCCCTCTCTCTCTCTCTCTCTTCACCCTGCTCCCCCCCCACTCTCTCTCTCTCTTCACCCTGCTCCCCCCCCCTCTCTCTCTCTTCACCCTGCTCACCCCCTCTCTCTCTCTCTTCACCCTGCTCCCCCCCTCTCTCTCTCTCTCTCTTCACCCTGCTCACCCCCTCTCTCTCTCTCTCTTCACCCTGCTCACCCCTCTCTCTCTCACTCTCTCTCTCTCTTCACCCTGCTCCCCCCTCTCTCTCTCTCTTCACCCTGCTCACCCCCTCTCTCTCTCTCTCTTCACCCTGCTCCCCCCCTCTCTCTCTCTCTTCACCCTGCTCCCCCCCCACTCTCTCTCTCTCTTCACCCTGCTCCCCCCCCCTCTCTCTCTCTTCACCCTGCTCCCCCCCTCTCTCTCTCTCTTCACCCTGCTCACCCCTCTCTCTCTCACTCTCTCTCTCTCTTCACCCTGCTCACCCCTCTCACTCTCTCTCTCTCTTCACCCTGCTCACCCCCTCTCTCTCTCTCTTCACCCTGCTCCCCCCCCTCTCTCTCTCTCTCTTCACCCTGCTCACTCCCTCTCTCTCTCTCTCTTCACCCTGCTCACCCCTCTCTCTCTCACTCTCTCTCTCTCTTCACCCTGCTCCCCCCTCTCTCTCTCTCTTCACCCTGCTCCCCCCCTCTCTCTCTCTCTTCACCCTGCTCCCCCCCCTCTCTCTCTCTCTTCACCCTGCCCCCCCCTCTCTCTCTCTTCACCCTGCTCCCCCCCCTCTCTCTCTCTCTTCACCCTGCTCCCCCCCTCTCTCTCTCTCTCTTCACCCTGCTCCCCCCCCCCTCTCTCTCTCTCTCTCTCTCTCTCTCTCTGTCTCTCTCTCTCTCTCTCTCTCTCTCTCTCTCTCTCTAACAAAACACACAGCTGTGTTTGTGTTGCAGAGAAATAATTAATTTCACAAACACGTAGTTTATTTTCATGTTCATAAACGTTTAACGTGTGCAACTGACTGTTGATATAAGACATCGATATATATCGAGTATCGCCACTCAGCCGCGCTCTCACCTCCATGACCATGTGTGTTACTTAAAGAGGATTCATGGTCCAACATGTCTGCCCTGTTTGCAGGTGTATCACAGCTACTACTGGCCTCTGGAGTGGGAGCTTCCTGCCCGGAATAAAAACTCCTGCTACGTCAAGGTCGTCTGCCACATCCCTGACAAGGCCCGTCTTTCTCCACTTCTCTTCTTCATGTTTTTAAATGTCGGATGATGTGACACGTGTCTCTTGTGTTGATTGACTGTAATGGACTTTTGTACATCTGTTGATGACACAACACACACAGTTGTCGGCATAATGCCCCGGATGTGGTTTCCTGCTGTTCTGAGCGGGAGGGCGAGACGTATCGGAGCAAAGCATGGAGCACAGTTGTAGGACACGCCCACCAGGGGCAGCTCTTTCAAGGACACGCCCACTCAGAAGCTTGCTCAAATTTCCCGTGCGAGTGCAAACAGAGCTGGCCAATCAGAGGAAGTCGGGCTTGTGGGGAGGCGGGGCTTTAAAGAAACGAAGCGTTCCAGGCGGAGGATGAAAGGAGGGATTTTAGTGACGCCAGAATCCGATCAATAATCAGGTTTTTGAGCTGCAGATCTCACAAAGTAACTCAACACTGTTGGTGTCCCAGACTGACATCACAAATGTGAAGAGTCAAATATGTCTCCTCCAAACGCAGTCTCAAACTTTACGATAAATGCCGATATCGTGCATATTTGGCCTTCACGTTTCCAGCGTGAGAATCGATGAAGGACAGGGATTTTATTTAATCTGGATCAACTGTTTATTGCACATTGCTGCAGAGCTGATGATTCGATCTCACTGAATCTCACACAGACATGCAGACCTCAGCTGAAACCTGCAGGTTTACTACCTGGACATATTTAGTCATAATGCGGCAGAGTATTCATCCTCCGACCTCTGAGTTCATTTTTAGCTCCGTCCCTGCCGAGCTGCTGATGAGCGTGTTCAGCGTTCTCAGCTCATCAGCACTAAGGGTCAGTGTGTAAATGAGCGTTAACGTGAACCCTCAGATGTTTTATGGGCTCTTTACTCACCGTCCTGATCGAGATGCACGGCGGGAACATGAAGGCAGACTTTTAATACCTCTTTGTTTTAGTGTGGAGGCTAAAAGTCAGTCTGGAAGGTCGGATTCAAACTCGCTCATCGTTTGCTCGCTGAGTCTAGAACTTTGCATTCTGCCCTGTGTGTGTGTGTGTGTGTGTGTGAGTGTGTGTGTGTGTGTGTGTGTGTGTGTGTGTGTGTTTTGAAAGGATAAAACAATTAAAATAGAAAGAAATAAAATAACAAACAAATACAAGTAATTTGTCCATGGTAGTTTCAGACTACAGAGCTACTCATGACGTAGTGTGAAAGGTTTCTGTGAAACATTTTTTTTTGTAGCTGATTATTTATTTTTTTATTTAACCAGGAAAGAAAAACTCATTGAGATTTAAAAAAACGTCTTTTTCACGAGTGTCCTGGACAGATTAGAGGTTTAGAAAGAGCCGAAGGTCCTACAGGTGAGTGGGACCGACAGGACTTGATTATCGATATCATCCGTTTGTCACTCTCTCGTCTCGAAGAAAAAATAAAACACTGATTATTCGACTCCTTCACTGGAGGCAAAGACTCCCTCCCCATCCAGAGGGAGAAATCCTTCTGATCCTGCTGCAGGTCAATCAAACATTCAATAACATGATGTAGCTCCATGCAGTTTCCTCGTCTGTGTAAATGTCCTTAAAAACAGCCTGATTCTGATTGTAGTGCTCGGTGTCCACAGGAGCGAGTGGTCGGTCTCCACGTCTTGGGCCCGAACGCTGGCGACATCCTCCAAGGCTTCGCTGCTGCGATGAAATGTGGTCTCACTAAGGAGCAGCTGGACGCCACAGTGGGCATCCAGCCCGGGTCGGCGCAGGTTGGTGTTTCATTTAAGGGCTATTAATGCTGCTTCGGACACTTATTGATTCCCCCTTCTCACTAATGATATCAGTTGGTGCTCGCCGGCTTGATTTGCTGTCCCGGGCTGTTTTCAGTCTCCGCGCTGAGAGCTCAGTTTTGAGCGATGGTCGTTGAAAGAGCTCAGCAGTCTGAGGTCAACGCAGGAGCAGCACATTCAAATGAGTTTCCTCCGTCTGAATAATTCATAACAACGCTCATGTGTGGAGTCTGACCTCGCAGAACACGAGCAGGTTAATGCTCCACATCTTCTAACTTAATCAATCCAGCATTCAATGATGTGTTAAGTAAAGGTCGCTGGTCCCGGCGATGAGAGGGGGCGGGGCTGGAGATATTGATCAGTGGCTGCCTGTCGGACGGATTGATCGTCCTGCAGGGAAACGATCCTGTGATTATGAAACCGTCTGTCGACTGAATGATTACCAAGTTAGATAGCACCGGATTCAAAGCCGTGCCGCCCACTTTCCAGGACTTCAGTCTCTGTACGTGGGGGGGTCAACGCTCAAACCCCGAGGCTTAGACGGCGCCCCCACTTTCAGAACTTTGTTCAACCTGTACACATGTTCCTAACCTTCTCAACGTTAGCAGGAGAGTCTCCTCACGTGTCCGTCCTCCTCCTCTCTGCTCAGGTGCTGACCTCGCTGAGCCAAACCCAGCGCATGTCTGAGGCCTTGTTGATCAGGGGCAACTGCTGAGGTTAGGCCCCCCCCGCCCCCCCCTCAGCCTGCAGCGCGACGGCAGCAGGATGGACACCCGGACCGTCTGATGACGTCCTCGTCTGAAGCCTGAGCCACAGGCGGGCGAGGACCGATGATCTGCTGCCGTGTGTGCGTGCTGCTTTTTCAGCTTTGTGTGCATTTTGTATGAATGGTGTGCTTGGAGGATTACTTTGAAATATACAGTACTTTTAATGCATTTTAATGGTTCTTAACTATAAAGCAGAGAAGAGGCTCCCTGAGGTTCTGGCCCGGTAAGCTCTGGCTGAGTTTTTAAAGGCTGCAGGAGAACGATAAGACTCTGGGGTTTGATGCATTTGCATGCAGTGGAAGCTCAGACTTCTACGCTGTGTTTTTATTGCTCCGGTTGAGCCTCGGGGGGTTTTACAGCTTTAATTTCATGTAATGAACTCGACGGGGATTATGGAATTACCCAAATTAATAGTGTTTATCTGTGAATTCTGGCTTTAATGATGCACATGGTGCGCGTGTTGCGACATTAGGCCAGAGTTCCTGACGCCGCCTCTTGTTTGCTTTCTCTCTTTTATATTCTCTCTCTGATTCGGCGCCGCCAAGCGAAGCAGCGCCCTTCAAACAACTGTTGAATATTCATGCGGAGTCATTAAGTGAAGTGTCTCGTACAAATGAATGCAAGGACAGGAGTGCGGGTATTTAAAATAGCATGCAGCTGACCCTCCGCTCTGCATCCTGCATTTAAATCAGAAAATGTTCATCTGCGAGAGAGTGACATGGGTGCCCCCGCCCCCCCCCCCCCCCCCCCCCCCCCCCCACACACACACACACACACACACACACACAAAGGGCATCATTCTCATTCTCTGGGTGACTTCGAGCTTTTTCACGAGTGCGCACGCCTCCATCCGTTCCATGTTAATGTTGTGCTTTCTGTGTCGCTTCCCGACGGACACTGCAGCTACCACATGCAAATGTAGCCTCCAGACCGCCTTCTGATTGGCTCCCCCCGCAGAGCGGCGTGTGTAAGGAAGACACATCCCTTGATTAGAACAAGTGCACAGGACCGTGTCTCCTCTGGCGTGTGCCTGGGAACGCCATGAGAGCATCATTCGATCAAAGCAGACGAGCTTCTGTGACTTTGCGCAAGTTTCACAGAGAGGTTAAGATGCTGCAGAGAGGTCCATCTGTCACTTCCTGCTGATCTCAGCTGACCTCTGTGCAGTACGAGCGGCTACCACTAGATGGCACTGCAGCTGTACGTGGAGGAGGGGAATGCACTTCGTATTGCAAAAGAAACAAAGATGTGTTGGCTCTTTTCTTCTGCTACCATAATGGCGACAAGTGAACGATTTACATCAGGTTAGAAACACGAGCAGCTCGACACTCTCCTCTGTGTTTCATCATCTTCAGAGAGCCAAACAAGGGCACAGCACTCTGCAAAAAATCTTCATTTTTAAAAGACAGAAAGTTCATGCAAAACCAGACTGCTGCTGATGAGACATCAGCTGAGAGTGTTGGTGCTCAGAGAGAGAGAGAGAGAGAGAGAGAGAGAGCAGCTTATACAGATGTATTTATTTACCACCGTCGCTGCCACTGTTCCTTCTATCATCAGTGTCCCAGATAATGTTTGTGACTCAAAGTGGAGATACACCAGTTTCTCTAAGGAGACAACTAATAAACTAACTAACTCTTATTTCTGGATGTTTGTTCCAGACTCAAAACAAACAGAACTGGAAGGACATTTATTTTTTAATCTGACTAATATTGCTGTGTTGTTGATGTATCTACCTGTCTGCTCCAAATAAACAAAATCTCAGTGTTTGAATAAATGTTCATGTAAAAAGTAACCCCAGTCATTTAAAAGCTTTCAGAATTATTCCCACTTTTTTTATGCTAATTTGTGAACATTTAAATAAAACAGCTGTTCATGTTGACTTGTTCTTCTAATGTGTTTTGTACTTGATGCCGTCGTTTGGTTTTTTTTAATTTGAAGAAATAAATCTCCAATCTGCTGATTCAAGAGGTGTGAAAATCTGTTTTGATTTTTTAAAAAGAAGTGATACATGAAAAAACACTCCGATCTGTAATTGAAGTAAAATGTCATTGAATAGTAGGACATGCGTTTGAATTCAGGCTGTCTTTGATTGTGTTTATCCTGACCACGTGCACGGATCGCTTGATGTCATTCACCTGATGATGGACACGCCCACCCTCTCAGCCACACCTGTGACAGTGACCCCCTCTGCTGATCTGGACAGGCTGGAGCTGGCTCCTGATATGAAGACTTGTGAGGCTTCTGAAGCTCGAATATGAGAGTCTGTTTTTGATTTTCGGTGCTTGGAGTTGTTTGCTTCTAAATGATTGTCCACGAGTCAAACCTCTCCTCTTATTGGCTGTATGCATTTTTAAACTCGGGACGTTTTCAGTTCACTGTCTGAATTCAGATTAGCATTTTTTGTTCATATTTGGAGTTCTACAGGATGTTAAACTTGAAGCTGAAGCAAAAGCACAGAAAACCGGAAGCTACGTGCATCAACCTAAAGTGATAAAGCAGCTATTAAAGCAACTGAAACTTTCATTTGCAGCTGTTCGCAAAGCTTGAGCAGAAGCGCACATCTGGACGCGCTCATTTCCTCCAAACGCGGGTGCCAACACGCCGTCTCTCTCCTCCCCCCCTCCTGCTTCCCAGCAGTGGTACGCTCCGTGTTGGATGCGTTCAGCTCATTGACCGGGCAGACAATCCTCATCAGTACCAGCAGAGCGCACGGACCCTCCAACAAACCGGCCCTTCGTTCCCCCCACAGCGCGAGCGCCCTGCAGCCTGCAGCCTGTCCGTCCTCCCCGACATGAAACAGACTCTGAGCGAACTCATGAGGATGAGCAGGATATGCCGGATGGTTTTTGCCACCTGTTTGGGATCCTTTATTCTGGTCATCTTTTATTTCCAAAGTATGTTCCAACCAGGTAGGATCCGCTCCTTTCTTTTCACTCGGGTGTGTGTGTGTGTGTGTGTGTGTGTGTGTGTGTGTGTGGCATCTTGCCTCCTGGCATGTGGACACATCGATCTCCTCTCTGTACAGTATCGCAGCTGATGAATAATGAATAGTGGTGCTGTGAAGGAGTACACGGTCTTTAATCGATCTGTTCGGAGGCGCGTTCACGCGTCTTTGGGTTGATTGTCTTGTTGCGCTTTTGTCCGGTCTTTGTCGCGTGGTCCTGTGTCTGTATAGAAGAGTGTTTCTTGAGCATTTGGGTGTGTTTGGATGTGAGCAAGCCAGCTCCACGCGCTCGCTCGCGTCTTACTCTCAGCTGACAAGTGGCATGGAGAAGGCGAGGGAGGCTTTTTTGTGTCTCGTAGCTTTCTGGCGATGGGATCGGGTGGAGAGTGGGGTTTGGCAACGTGGGCACTCGCAGGCTGAAGCGATCCACACAGAGGTTCCGAGACAAAGACAGAGCTGTAATGGGGAAATCAATTTGTAGTCCTTATCTAAAAATAAATCCTCTTTAGGGAGCGTTTAGGATCGATGTCCTCTCTTATCCGCGCGCGTTAAGAGACGCGTTAAATAATTCATCACACAATAAAGAAAATCCTCTTCATGCCAGCAGGGGGTCCCGGGGGAGAATTTGCATCACATTATGTTGAAGAAGTAGATCTGATATGTTGCTTTGCCAAACCCCCTCCCCTGGTTTAAATGAATCACCGCCCCCCTGGACGTGAGAGCCGCGCGGCGTACAGCAGCGTTTCTGTGCGTTCGGACGCGCAGAGGAGGAGCGCAGCGGTGTTGACTCAGTGCTGCTGAACTACAGTACAACAGGTTTACTGTACGGTGCAAAAAGGGGAAAAAATGTCTCTGGGTGTTTGCTTTCCATGAACAGAAACTGAATCATTCCCGAGCAGAGATGATAATCCCATAATGCTGCAGCTGGAGACAGAGAGTCTGACGGCTCAGAGGAGGATCCTATAGACATGTAACATCTTTAATGGGTTTATGATACAGCAGGTTCCAGTCATTTGATATCTCGCAGCTTGCATAGATGTTTTAACAGAGGACATCCGGGGCTGTTAGACACATGTATAGACACAGAAGCCTTAAAGATAAAACAGAGTGATTGATGCGGCTGCAGGGACAACAGAGATGAAACATGAGATACTGGAGCTGTGTGCGCCACTATGACATCTCAGCACTCATTCTGTCACCTCTCAGATCAGGAGACATTTCTCTCCGTGAGTCAACACTGTTTCTGCATGGCCTCCATGAACACACAGATGTTCTTAACGCAATCCAATGTGATGCTGCACCAACTGATGAGTTAATTCACACCACGCGGAAACTTTGTTTTCTGCTCCTCCGTTCTGATCACTCATTAATATTTGGAAGAGGTTTCAGAGCTCTTTGAGCAGCTGCTCCGGAGCACGCTCAGCCCGTCTGTACTGGTCGACATTGGCTTTGCTGCAGACTCCACCTGTTTGTGTTTGTGTTTGGAATTAAACGTTATTAGAATCACAGGCATGTGGACAAACAGAGAAGGTGTAACTCTTAAAATTCATTTAACAAATCCAAGCATGAGCAAACAGACACTGTTAGACATGATGAAAGAAATGCGTCATGTCTTCCCTGACTAAACTAAACTTTACATATACATGTGTCCGTTTAATATCAGACCCCCATGTGGACCGAGCAGCAGAGACACTAAGAGACCAAACATCCCATTTATCCTCAGCCATCTGCTGAGTGTGGAGATAAAATATATCAGTGTGAGAGATCTCAGATTGTAACCCAGTTAAATCAGAGAGAGAGAGAGAGAGAGAGAGAGAGAGAGAGAGAGAGAGAGAGAGAGAGAGAGAGAGAGAGAGTGTGTGTGTGTGTGTGTAGCTCGGAGATTTGTTAAAGAGTAGTTTAAAATTCTCTGTGTTTATAAGAAAGTGGAGTGGGTCACTGCGATGTGCTGAACATGTATATCTCTGATGATTTCTCAGAGATATTTGTGGTCTCTGTCTCACCCTGCCTCGGTCCTAGTCTTGACTCTGCCTCGATCCCTAAATGTCCAGGTCTTGGTCTTGGATCACTCAGGTCTGTGGTACGTCTTGGTCTTGGTCTTAGTCTTAGTCTTGGTCCTATCTTACCCTGTCTTGGTCTTGGTCTTGGTCTTAGTCTTGGTCCTATCTTACCCTGTCTTGGTCTTGGTCTTGGTCTTAGTCTTGGTCCTATCTTACCCTGTCTTGGTCTTGATCTCAGTGTGGTTGGTTTTTGTTGAGAGAGACTGGTTCTAAAGTCGACCGCACATGGACTCTGGAAGTTTGATTGTAGCTTGAATCACACTCTGCTTCATGTGTTTGACCCTGAATGTGAGCGTCATGTAATAAATGAACATCAGGCTGTAGTGAAGAAGACCTGAAGCTGAGATTAAGACAATAAAGACGACGTTTACTGAGGGAATAAATCAAATGCATCCTCCCTCTGCTGGTCACCGGAGAGACTGCAGCAGATTTAAATGTCTTCAGTGTTAAAGCGAGCTGAACTCGCGACAGCTTCATTTAAACACGCTCGATATCTTATAATCCTTTACAAACAAGGAGGAGAGGGTTGGATATATTAAAATTCAACATTACAAAATGTCTATGAGAGACGTTCAGACTCAGAGTGAGACCTCCTCTCTCCTCGTCATCGTTAAACCAGCTTTGTACGAGGGATCGCTTGTGAGAAACTGAAGCTTGAAATCCCTCCGAAGGACCCCTGGATCCTGATCTCACAGTCCTGTCCATCCCTGCAGGCGATGCATCAACTTCTGCTGCTCGACACCCACACACTCACCCACACACACACACACACACACACACACACACACACACACACACACACACTCACCCACACACACACACACACACACACACACACAGTGCATGTTTTATTTAGTCGAGGAGATGACAGGGTGCAACAGGAGTCTCTGATTGAACCGATATCTGAAGCTGCGTGTTTGTGCAGGAGCTGAGTGTGTTCATGCAGGATAACATGGCTGAGATGTATGTTCATAAGAAGTGTGTGTGTGTGTGTGTGTGTGTGTGTGTGTGTGTGTGTGTGATTTCCTCTGAAAGCCGTTTTCCTATCTGCTTCTCAATCTGTTTACCTTCTTTTGAAATGAAATGACGTCAGCACTTTCTTCATAAGCCCCTATCTCCCTTTTGAGCAATCGCACACACACACACACACACACACACACACACACACACACACACACACACACACACACACACACACACACACACACACACACAAGGCAGAGCCATTGTTGTCTTAAAGAGGACCTTCGTCTCCCTGCTTCAGGCATGTTTCGCCGGCCTGGGAATCCTGTCTGGCCTCCCAATGTAAACTCTCACCTCTGTTCCAGGACTCATGGGGTCGTGACCTCTTGTAAAAGTGACACAGGAGGAATAAGGGGGGGGGGGGGAGCAGTAGTAACACACAGTGGCTTTAACTCACACACACACACCACAGAAAACAAACTTTCAGTGTGTGAACAAAAAAACAACGTATTTAAATAATTCATCCTGCAGAAAAAACCCATCTTTGAGCCGCCGTGAGTAACGGCACACAGAGAGTGTGAAACTCTCCGTGACTCGATTTTGACTTCTCATACTCGGTGTGACTCAGCAGCGAGCTCCATCTGTTGTGAAGAGCAGCGGAGAGCGAGCAGACCTGCAGAGACCCGGAGTCCAGGGCCGTGAGCCTGCAGCTACTGTGTTTACACCACACACACTTTGAATCTGCTCGCAGTGTGTTCGAAGGTTCTTCTTCTGCTCTCATGCTCAGAGTTCAGTTTGTGTTCTTCAGCACTGAGCCAGTCGTAACAATGAGTACATTAGTACATATCTAACAGTCAAACTGTGTCGTGTGGCGATTTCATCACAGCAAAAGATCGTGAAAATGTGCACACGCGTCTGCAAAAAACTACAATTTGTAAATGTTCTTGTAATTGGTTGCGGTTAAAACATCTTGTTTTGTACGCTTAGAGATGGAAAAAAATGCAGGCTTCTGATTGGCTGTCAGTTTACATGGGAAAGGTCCATAAATGAGTGCCATAAAGAGATTTAAATGTGTCACATGTCAGGTCTCTCTGGACACGCCCCCCCCCCCCCCCCCCCCCCCCCCCAAAAGGAGGGGACACTTTCTAAAGCAGAAGGAGTTTTTATTAATGGTGATTAAGATTGATAAAATATCATGAGGTGCCGAGTGTTTCCAGGATTTGTGTTTCCAGGATTAGGAAACAGGTAGCACAGCTTCAGCCCAGTGCTCCAGCAGAGACGGGTGACTTGGGCTGAATCCTGTCCTCATATGATGTTTACTAATTGCTCCAAATCCCCTGATGTCAGTGAATCCTTCAGAAACTTCAACTCTGAAGTGAAATGAAATATCCAGCGTTTGGGTAAAAAGGAGAAACTAATCTGACAAAATCACTGCCGGCGTCGCATAAAGCTCGCATTAGAGCATCAAGTTATTTAAGATGCTTTCTGACAGCGGTGCCGTCTGTCGAATGAAATACTGAGCCTTGGATTTCAGGCAGTAAAAAGCTTTTTCCAAAATGAGCTCGAGAGCAAATCCGACAATAGATTGTAAAGTAACCGTCGCTGCGGACGCACGAACACGCAGCAGCTCTCTCTCTCTCTCTCTCTCTCTCTCTCTCTCTCTCTCTCTCTCTCTCTCTCTTTAGTGTTTCAGCTCGTTTAGTTTGAGCGAGGTCCTGCACTTGTAATTCCTTCTTGTCTCTCCGATTCCGATTGGAGCTGAAGGTTTCCTTGTGTGTGCATGTGCATGTGTGTGTGTGTGTGTGCATGTGTGTGTGTGTGTGTGTGTGTGTGTGTATGTGTGTGTGTGTGTCACATCCAGCCGGCCTCGTCACTCCGAGTCCCCGCTGCTCCTTTAAAGGCGCTCGAGCTGCCAGGAGCAGGAAGGCTAATAAGGCAGTTTGCTCTGTTGGCTGCTTGTTTGGTTTCTTTGTGGAGCGCCTCTGGGATATTTTGGAGCCAGTGTGAGTGTATGAGTGTGTGTGTGTGTGTGTGTGTGTGTGTGAGGGAGTGTGTGTGTGAGGGAGTGTGTGTGCGCGCAGTCAAACCACTGGACTGTGTCTTATTTCAGCCGGTTGGGAAACCTGCCCTCAGAGTTTCACACATTTCAAGCTCGTGTGCCTCCAGATTGGTCAATTTCACCCAAAGACAAACCTGACTGACCTCGCTTAAAATCCCAACATGCTCGTTCAGCTTCTTACTCCGTGTGTGTGTGTGTGTGTGTGTGTGTGTGTGTGTGTGTGTGTGTGTGTGTGTGTGTGTGTGTGTGTGTGTGTGCGCGTGTGCGTGTGCGTGTGTGTGTGTGTGTGTGTGTGTGCGTGAGAGGAAGAGATTTCCATGACGATGGACGAGGAACAAAGCTCGGCTGGTTTCAAAGCCAGGTATTTGGAAAGTCTTTGGAAAGAATGAAATATTCCTGCCTGGAATTTCTGCGGGAATCTCGACATTCCTCACCTTCGGCGTCGCCGGTGTCCGAAGTGTCCGCTGAAAACGGATCCTGTGGAGCAGGGAGGGACTGCTGAGTCGTCGGGGTCACCGACCTTAAACATGAGACGTTTAATGAGGGAGAGGCGCTCCCGTCTTCAAACTTGACTGTGAAGAGCGTCTGAAGTTGTCTTTAAGGATTTTGGGGGGGGGGGGGGGCAGCGAGTGTGACGAGGGTCTGAAGTGAAAGGACCTGCTGTCCTGTGTTTCTCATGTTTATGCCTGTGAAGAGGCTGCAACATGAACTTCAGTCAGCAGCAGCAAAACACTGTTTGTGTTTGAGGGACGATATCTTACACTCCTACAGGTGCATGCTGGGATGGAGGAGGCGGGGCTTAGCTTAAACTGGCCGTTTATTAAAAGGAGGTGTTGCCAGGTGATGGATTACTTTCCCCTTTAACATCCATATCTTCCCACTCACTCTTTAAAAAGCAGCTGAAAAAAACATATATTTTTTCCTCTCATTCATCTTCTTCTTTTTGTTTCTTAGATTTACAATGATTATTTTGTTCCTATTGTTTCCTTTAGCTTTTTCTATTTTTGTTTTTTCTCAATGCATCATTGATAATGTTAGTACTTTATCCCCTTACTTTTCTAGATGTGTATTTGTTGGCCTTTATTATCTATTATTGAAAGTAGTGTCGGGCTTCGTTCCTAAATTAATTAAATGAACTAAACTAAACTAAGATGGAGGCAGGTCAGGTGTGAAATCAGTGCAGCTCGCTGAAGCGGCTCGCCTCAGTAATTATGTTTAACATTTGATCAAGTTAACATTTAGTCCATAAATTTATCATGTGGGATTCATTTAAAGAAAAGGACGTCTGACGGGTCATCAAACTGGGCACGCCGTCGGCCTCGAGTAAACGGGACGAGGAGGAAAAGTTGATGGTTTTTAGTCATTTCTGAGGGAGAATTAAAAATCAAAGATTGCAAAGAACACAGATGATTACTCGACAGACTAAAGCGAGTATCGGAGGGAACAATCTTTCCTCTCTGGTCTAAACTCAGCAGCAGTGTCACACTCACTGTCCTGTTTTTATTCCTGGACCTCTATGGAGGATCTTTGGCTTCATTAGTGCCGTTTAAAGAGGCCGTCCTCCCCAGTTAGCGTTCACAGTGTGATCTAATGAGAGAGAGAGGGAGAGAGAGAGAGAGAGAGAGAGAGAGAGAGAGAGAGAGAGAGAGAGAGAGAGAGAGATGGAATAAGATCGCAGTGCCCTGTGTTTTCATGATTACATTCATGCCCTGAGCCAGACTCATTGTCCTCCGCGTGTGCGTGCGTGTGTGTGTGTGTGTGTGTGTGTGTGTGTGTGTGTGTGTGTGTGTGTGTGTGTGTGTGCGTGCGCGTGTGTGTGTGTGTGTGTGTGTGTGTGTAACGTGAGAGTGTATGCCGGACGTCCTGTTTGTGTGATCTTAGTGCTGCGGCTGTTTTCCTGCCCAGCTCTGCTGCTAAATCCCGGATCAAACATCAGCTTCAGCTGGGAAGGGGGGCGGGGGGAGTGGATCCCCCCCCCCCCGTTGTGTCCCACCACAACATCCACATCCAGCACCAGTGCGGACAGATAATCTGCCACACTGAAACAATCTGTGTCCCACGAAAGAACTCGCTGGAAGAAATCTGTTTTGACTTGATTTAAGAAATGATGCACAGAGTTTATAGAGTCTTTTCGATGCCGTCGGTTCATGTGTCCTGATGCTTCCACTTATTCTAAACCTCCTCTTTGTCCCACGTGGGTTTACACTTTACAGCATCTGTTTCGTCGTTTTCTCTGCATGCAGCTCGTCAAAGCTGCAGAGTGTTCGGTCCTTCAGTCAGCACTGATTGAGAGAGACATGAAAAGCTCAATCACTGCATCAGAGGTCCTCCATGTGAAGGATTCAAGGATTTAACTGTCGTGTGCAGCGAAATGCCGACAGTGCATTTCTCCGCCTTGAAAAAAAAAAAAAAAGCTTTTCAA